>NC_092644.1:38549462-38849462 GCF_039555335.1 Amphiura filiformis | reverse complement strand
GGTGCTGGATTCACTATTCTTCAAGAATTTTTTTCAACACCATCCCCCCCCCCCAATGTCAAAAAGAAATCTACGCCACTGCTAAATGATTATTAGACTAAGTGGCAATTAGCCTTTCTGGTAATAGACCAATTGAATATGGACTAAACGGGAATTAGACGAAATGGTATTAGACCAAACGGCAATAGACCTACACTTATAAATCATCAGATCTATAAAGTTTACTTCAAGGGTCTATATCATCAGATCTATAAAGTTTACTTCAAGTACTGTTAAATATCAAAAATACCAATTTTTAATCATTTGCCATAAAATGTGTATTACATTGCAAATTTCAAAAAATCAAAATTATTTGATATCAGAAGGACATTCTTCGTATTCGACATGTCTGATGTGCTCTAATGTCCCACAATGAATACTGTCCAAACGTTCATACCCCTTCCCTTAATTCAAAGCAAGTTGACAAGAAAATATTCCACTGGTCATGATTATGAAAGAAGAAAGTGATTGAAGGTTTTGTTTTGAAATAATTTCCTCTTCTAACGATAACAATTTATTTTTAACTCTATTAGCTACCGGTTGAACTTTAAACATTGACAGCAAATAGTGTGAAATTACCAACGCTATCCTGTTGTATTGATTATTATTGTACTGTCAGTGATAAGTGATTTCAAGTGTGTTTATAGTCATGCAACGGAGCCTGCGTTGCTGAACCAATAAACTTGTATTAATTTCATAAATTCCTAATAGGTCACCTAATATTGATACTTATGGTTTTGAGTAATATATAATTTTATACATAGTGAAGCAAACAAAATAGTATGCTTTTTATGTTCTTAATATAAATCATACCACAAACCATTGGATTTTTATAATAACAATATAGTGACTCGTGAGCAATCTTATCAGTCGATAAGTTTCGCAGTAAGTTTAATGCACACAGATATGCCAAGACAAATGTTCAATTGTTCAATAAACGTAATTCTTCTCACGTAAACTTAGCTTACTCCAACAAACTAAAAAGCTTTTCTGAGTTTATCTGAGAAAAACCGGGTTAAGTTTCTTTCAGAATAATTATGTCGAATTACAGCAAACTCAGCGTGAAAAACCTAGTTTTTCTGACATAAACTTAGCTCATCTGATATCGGCAACAGATGTCCTAAAATTCAGGACACTAAGTTTATCCGTTCAGTTAAACTTGGTTAGTTTATCAACTTGGCTTGCCATACACAGATAGTGTTTTAGCTTTGACGATAAAATTTTACCAGCACTTCAATTTGGTTTCAGATCAAAAGTTGATTAATTTCTGACCTTAGGAAATATTTTTATATGAAAATACAAAAAAATCATACCATAACTCTTCACCAGTGTTTAAATATAAGTCACATTAGGCAAAAAAAAATTGTTGTGTTGCCCTCAAGTGGAAAAATGGGAAATTTGGGTAGGACGGTGGGATTATTATTATTATTTTTTTTTTAAACCTTCAGTTTTTAAAATCCCCTCAAATATTAAATAATGCTTGTTCAATTAGGGGACATTTGTCAATTTTGACTTCTGGATACCTGTTAGACAACAATTAAAGACTAGTCTTACTATAAAATATTAATTTTAAGTGAAAAACATTGAGTTTTTGAACAAATCTGTAAAAATCATCATTCAAAAAAAAATAAATAAATAAAATTGCGACCCTGATTTTTCAGGATTTAGGGTAGGACGGTTGAGGGCAACACAACAATTTTTTTTTGGCCTTATATTAAAACGGGAGAGAATCTTCAAACAATACTTAATTCAATAAACAGATCTCGCTTTAGGTATCTATTTTTAATAAAATATTACTTAACTTTGACAATACCCCTTACCTAAAAACCCAATTCTGCTATAATAAATGACTCATATACAAGGTGTCCCATAAAAAGGTTACATGTAGAAATTAAAATTGTTTATAAATTGCTTAAAAGTGAAGGATAAGTCATTCATATTGTCATTTAGTATTTTGGAAATGACAAATTTGGCAAAAAACGAAGAAAACAGCAGTACTGACGAAGTTGAAGCCCCATTCAAATACATGTAGCTAATTTAGATACTGTCAGTATCTAAATTACAGATTCGTGTAAAATGTCTTATTTTGTCTTAAATACACGGCTTTTGGCTGAACCATTCGCAGGCTATGTTAGCATATCTATGCCAATGACAAAGGCACCAAAAATCTTTTACGATCGTTCGGATGAGCAAATCACTAAATGGGCCTTTAACTTTGACAAAACCCCTTACCTCAAGACCCAACTCTGCTATAATAAATGACTCATATACGTAAAAGCATATCTAGAGCAAATATCTTAAACAGTTGAATAACCATTGGAGTGTTATTCCTGATATGTGTATGATAGATACGCAGTACACTGAGAAGAGGTTTTTCACGTCATCTGCTCACCACATTTTGCCACTTTACTCGTTATATTATCACAGAAGTTGAACGCAGAAGTAGGTCTTACATAAATGACCTCTGATATGTGTACCGGCTTTGTTTTTGTTTTGTCTTTTTGAATATTACATATTTTTATGCAAACAATCACATCGCAAATAAATATACATATTGCGTCATAGCTTCTACATGCAGTATTTTATTGAATAACTCAATATCAATATTAGGAGCTTGGAACGTTGAGGTAAAAGCAAAAAAAAAAAGTGCTATTATATACGAGGGCGATTACGTATACTAGTTACTATTCTTTTGAAGTGTGCAAACATGAATATAATGTACCACCCATGGATGACCTTACACATGCGCAGATAATGTTTGTGCTAATTTGAGCTGGGGGAATTTAATGATCTGTATATCGCTAATGCTCATTATTTCAATTATTTCATGAAAATCCATCAATTTTTAATTTATATTATCTTTACCTCAGATGGCTTCCCTCCGACGACCTTGAAATTACCTTGAATTTTATTCATTTATTTATTTATTTCGATTAAAAGTAGAAGGGCGCCCAAATGATTAGATATCTTCGGGGTTTTGTTCTTCTTGTGTTTAATGCTGTATAATTTGCTTTCGCCGCAGCGGCCAGCGGAATACGTCTGTCGCCACGGAAATACACCTGAAACGTCGAAATATATAGCTCGGCATTATTATTTTAACACGACCAAATAGCTATAAAGGAATAGTTCAAAACTGTAATCTCAGCCCTTATACAACATAACAAGGCAAGACCAACTAACTATTCATCATAAGATCACAGTTGCCGACCGATATTTCCCTTGTATTTCGTCCAATACCATACAAACGGTATTTTGTGAAATGCCTTGATTTTATTAACGTGGTACAAATAAGTGGTAACTGGAGTAACTGGGTCCGGCCGAAATGGCAGCGAATCTTGCTTTTCCTCTTTAGCCGTCGCTTTGCCGCCAACATTTTGTGATTTTCACGTTCGTCACCTTTCGTTGGTTATCTGCCGTCATAGTGTGAGCCAGCCTTAAAGGCTCTAGTAATATGTCAATACTGCACTGTATAGGCCTACATCATAGCGGCGCACCGTGGGTTCGAGCCCCACCTCTGCCGAACTAAATTTCCTTTTTTTTTAAATTTCATATTATGTTAGGGAAATGTGGCTGGGAGAATTTATGTATGACGAAGAAAGGAGTGGTGAGGAATTCATCATTGTGTCCAAGATGATGCGTGTCTAAATAAATAAATAAATAAATAAATACATTTCGGTGTTTTATTTTCCCAGATGGATCAAATTACTGTAATTTCGCTGCCATGGTGAATCATCACAATCAGATCGCATCAACTAGGCTGGTTGCAGCCGAACTTGGCGTAAACCTATCCCCACTTAGATTGTAACATCCCCCAATTATCTATGCAGGTCCCCAAATTCCATTTTTGATAACCAAACAACTAATAACTGATTTTTGAAAGCAGGAGGAAACCGGAGATCCCGGAGAAACCTCCGAGAGCGAGCCTGGAATCGGGATAAACCAGGTACACATGAGTCCTTGGGCTGCGCCGGGGCTTGAACCCAGGACCTCAGTGGTGCGAGGCAAGGGAATAACCGCTGCGCGCCCCGTGGACGATGTTGAAACCATTTCATACAAGTATTTTATTATAAGAATAAAATAGCTCACAAGGGCGTCTCATGTTCATTAGCGTGGCAGTTCTTAATGATTATAAGTGGGTTTTGTTTCACATGTGTAGACATGTCAAAACTACTCAATTTTGTGTCATATTTCGTCTTGGCAGTAAACGATGAAATGTCAATGTTCGAATAGACACGGATACAGGCATTTTCACAGGAGACGATTAAATATAGTTCGTTTGCAATTATTTATACTTAGTAACTGACTATAAATATAAATGGACGAGGTAAAAATTAATACTGGCTGGTCGAAAGCATGTTATTTACCTTTCAGCAGTATCACTCAAAACGATACTGATAACACCCTCTATCGTTTAAAGTGAAAAGGTGTAGCTCACAATTTTGCTCATGTCAACACAATGACTGGGTTAGCTTTTATAACAATAGCCAGCGAGTGACTAGAGTTCTGAGTGGTATATTCATTGTAATTAAAGACATTTACAAAAGATTATGATATGATCATTCGTTTCAGCCATACTGTTCTAAATCCATTAAATCCGAACCACACTCATGGGTAAGCTACCACAGTCCTGATTTTATTACTGATATATTGTTGCAAACAGAGGTCAAATTCAATTATTGGGAATTTGAGGTTGAAACATCACAGCGGGCGGCATATCGCTGTGTATTCCATAAATGAAATAAAAAGCATTCAACTGACATTACACAAACCATCAAAGGAATGAATGCAATTTAAATTAAATTTCAACACTTTTGTTTATTTTGCTTACCTGGAGCACTTTCGAGAAACTTCCTCATCGATGTTGTTATCTCTGATGTTTTTCTTGGAAATGGCTAGAGACCAACTGTCTTTTGCGGCTCGTATGTATATAGTTCGGGTTTGATGTGTGACCCAATATCAGACAAATCAGAGGATCTGCGAGTGCTATGATAAACAGCAACCCAATAGGAGGTGAATTAATCCGCAGGGAGCTTTCAGCTTTCTGGAATGTAATTGACTTAATTTGACTCCTTTAAGGAATCGGATAGCAACGTTAACACTGTATTTTTGTGGGACATATCGAATTGCATTCTGAATACGAGGAATGTTCTTCTGATATCAAGTAATTCTGATTTTTGCGATATAATTCAAATTTTATGGCAAATTATCAAAATTTGATATTTTTTATATTTTTTTATATTTAACAGTCCTCGACGTAAATTTATAAATCTAATGAGATGTACTTAAAGTGTATGTAGCTGGGATGAAGAGCCGACTATCATTATTGAAAAGTTTGTCCTTTCATATTGAAGATCTACGTTTTTCCTCCAAAAGACCTCCCTTTTTTGGTGTTTTGGGAAACATTCTATATCTTCAATACGAAAGGTCAACATTTTCATATGATGGACCGCGTTTCATCCCAGCTACATACATTTTAAGTACGTATCATTAGATTCTTATAATTTACTTCGAAGACTGTTAAATTTCAAAAATATTATTTTTTAATAATTTGCCATAAAATGTGTATTATATCGCGAATTTCGAAAGATCATAAGGGCATTCCTCGTATTCGAAATACAATTCGATATGTCTGATGTGCTGTCAGGTCCTACAAAAATGCATGAAAACGTCGCTACCCGAGCTCTTAACGTAAACAAAACTTGATGCTTCTTTCCATCACGAAAATCCTTTTCCCGAAATAACGTGGACCGTAAAAGTTTTTAGTGTTACAAATTCGCCAAACTCTCTAATTTATAATAGATTAAATCGAAACATGGCAAAATAAAAAGGAATGAAGGATCAAGATTTATTTAACGGCAACGTTATTACGCCCAAGATATACAAGAATTTGTTATTATTTTTGGTCCATTTTGAACAACAATGTTGTTGATAGTCTAATAAAGAACTTTTGGGAATAGGACTCGCTAAATCTTTTAACCGGCGAGGTAGGTACCAGGGAATAATCACACGGCTTGGTAGATGCGTCTTAGTTCACTCGTCCCGGCTAGTCCCTCAGATTGGTATTCGGTTTGTCGTCTCTTTATCATAGATTTGGCCTGAGTAGGGGCGCTAAAATAAAGTTCTTCATAGAACTAGAGGTTCAACCAGGGACTTATTTAGGCTTTTAGAATCAGCCAAGCACGAATATTATCACACAAACATGAAGACAATCACAACCACAATTTACGGATATTTAAGTTATATTTATTACTTACTACATCTTCTTCATTCGGTATGAAACTTTATGTTAAAACTAACATGTGAACTAGGAGTAGAACAAACTCCATTAACCAGTAATAATTAGCAAGAATGGTTCTCGCCCTAAACTAAGAAGTTGTGTTCAAATCTTGACGCACACGGAGAGTTTATGGAGAGGTGTTATGCCTCTGAGTGAATGCCACAGACTACAATTAAACATCCGTTTGCGTCGTCCACAAAACCTTCGTTCACAAAAGACCATTGTGACGTTTAACGATAGTCTAATCGAAATGATACGAGAGAGTGATCTTACTCGGGGTGAATGACACCATGATTTTTGAATAAATAAATAAATTAAAATAGAAGGCACGGGATATAAAATAATATATCGCCACAACAATAGAGATGAATATTAGCAGGTTGCAAAAGTGGTGATAGAAAATATACGATTACGGTGATCGAATGCTTGTTTTTAATTAATTGAACAACAAACGACAACAATTTATTTCTATATAACTCTATTACATATACAGCAAATAGTGTCAGATTACAAACACGATCCTATTATTATTATCGTAATGTCAAAGAGGAGTGATCTCAAGTGTTTTTATATATAGCTATCAAACGGAACATGCGTTGCAGAGAAAATAAACTTGCATTAATTCCATAAATTCCTAATAGGTCACCGAACGTTTTTAATATGGATGCGTATCATTATTAATAATTCACATTACGTTCTAAATCATCATTGGAATTGATTTAAAAATACTATAATAATATGTGAGGCAACGTATCGCTTAATAAGGGTTTGTCGTACCATAACTCAGCAAATAAATTCGACAGACACAAGAAAATACGTTATTGCAAAACCAGGTCTCGTCTTATTTCATTTCTATAGGAATCTATTTTAATAAAATATTCTTTTAACTTCAACAAATACCCTTACCTCAAGAACTGATCCTTTGCAGAACCCATTTTAGTTCGTTTACGTACGGGAAGGCTTTTAAGATCCTTTTAGGCTCTACTTTGAGCACATGGCTACTTCTGGAGTAAGGGACACTTTACCAAGAACTGGAAAGACACATAGTACTTATTATATATTGAACAAATTATTAATCCTGTTTTGACGTCGACTATTTATTTGGTATGATGATTTTATGGGTTGCCATATCAGGAATGTTAAGATTTTCATTTTAATAATAAAATGTGTTGTGATTTTTCAATTATAATAAAGTTGCTTGCAATTGAAATATCCAAAAGTGTCCAAAATTATTGCCACGTTTGATTACTTCTATCTGCAACCGGTTGACTTGTCCGCCGTTGGTATAAAGTTTTCACACTTATTCACGACCACATTAATAGCAGTGTTGGCGACATTGTAAAGTCTTTTCATTGTCACACGCATATTAAACTCTGATTGTTCGCAGTCTAGACCAGAAATGAATATTAAAAAAGAGATAAAACAGAAAAGAGCAAATATCATAATCTTATAGTGTTATTATCCTCTGGGCATCATGCAGTCATCGAATTACATAGCGTATATCTTGAGGTTCGAATTTATATGCCCTAAACATAGTCTCAGTCTGGTGATTGTATTTTGCATCGAAGTTCAATCCAATGAACAGGCGGCAAGTACGTCTTTTATAGTGCAAGGCGTATCAGTTGATGAAGAAATATATGTCTCTTATCTTGCAAAGCTGAATCTGATAGGGTGTTATGAATTGGTTTCTGTATATTATCATCAATCAGAAATTGATAAAAAAAATTACAATGTGCATTGTATGCAGCCTTAGTTTTTTTTACAAATGAGAATGGATTCATATCCAGTCTTTGTCTTTCATACAGGGTAAGTCAACAAAGTGCAATAGAGCAAAGAATCGATATTTATGTAAGAACCACGTTGAACTTTCCCATTATTGAAAGTTTCTATAAATGCCACACTCAATAGTCACCTTCTGTGAAAAATGAAGTGAATCACAACTACCGTTTAATTTTTATGAGTCCTTTTGCTGCGATACCAATTTCATTATTTGTCCACGAGGTACCATGTATTTTGAATGATAGCACACAATGCACGATAAAGGCACCAGCTCTGAAACTGACTTTAACTTAAATAAGGTTGATTTTTGCGTTATTTTAATTTCTTTTTTCTGTTCAAACAAACTTTCTAACATTTCTAACAAGTCCTTCATACCTCACTCGACTCCAAATCCAGTTTTTTTAATCCCAATATGTCCAACTTACTGGATATTTTATAATTCACTCCACTTCAATTTGCGCGCATTTCATTTCGACATTTGAAAAAATCCGCCTACAAATTTGTATGTTTTTGATAGAGAATAAACATCTTTAAAGTAAAGGTGAAATGAAAATAACAACAAATGTTTCTTCTCCTTAAACAAGACCAAGGGCAATAACACTTTGGGTGCTCCATTTTATTTCAATGCCAATGAGGTTAAGAAAATGGCAGTTGTTCCAAATCTACCTTACACAGAGTGGGCTGACATTCAAATTTTAGATGTCTCTTGGACAAACATTAAAATTGGGTATCGCTATTAAATATGTCATAAAAACAAAACGGTAAATGCTGATTTTCTTGATTTTTTCACACAAGGTCACTAATGGATATATCATTAGGATATATCAAAAAATGGTTTTTTGGTTGTTTTTCTCTGTTTTCTAAGCCACTTGACCTATCTCAACATGAAATGACAAAATTGTTGGATATAGACCGAACAAAAAGTGTGCAGCGCCCTCAAGCATCACCATCGTCACTTTATCTAGTGAAATGAGTAAATTTTGGTGCAAAATCCTTCATATTATTTATATTTTCATATTTTGATATGATTTTGGTGTCTAAATATATGTAAATGAAGTCGATATATCAATTCTTGAAAGTGCCATGAAAATTGGATGTTGCGTTTTCGTGAAAATTGACATTTAAGGTCAAAATTGAGAGCGAGGGCGCTTTTCAAGATTTTGCGCAAGTTGTTGATCATTCTTTGTTTTTAAGTTTACATATGTACAGATAATATTGTGGTTGACCTGCTCAAGGAATTTCAGGCTTTTACTCGCAACGGTTTGTTTGCGACAGCTCCTAGAACTTCAACGGTTATGCTTACATTGGACTCTATGGGAGAAAAATGCGTTGCATTTGAATAGGAGCATTGAAAATACATTCGAACGGGTACTACAGACAAAGTATAAACATGAAAGAATACTCAATTATCCAATTTTCTTAGAACTTTCAAAAATTGATATTTTGACCTCATTTATATATATTTAGACACCAAAATACTAAAAATTAAATACTTTGCAGGATTTTGCACCCAAATGCACTCATTTCACAGTATAACGTATACATGTTGACACTTGAGGGCGTATTGTCACACTATTTATGGCAGGGTATGGCATATTATAATAGAGAATAATCTAACATTTATTTGTGAAATCATTGTAGAGCAATCACATTCAACCAAGAATAAAGATAACAGGTTTTACCAATTCCTGGAATTATCTAAATAAATTTCATATTTCCGTAATTATTTTAAGAAGCCTTCATCTCTAAATATAAAACTGTGTAGAATCTCATTCATCTAAGTATGTTGAAATTAAGATTTACCGGTACTCAAGGTCCTTTGCATCAAATTCGTCCGTCAAAAATAGGTATGCCTGGTTGACCAGATTTAAATTAAATCTTTACATCTCTAAACATAATTATATTTTTCCCGCGAACACCGTTCTTTGCCTTATTTTTCGTGTTATTCAAATGTAAATGTTTTTTGTTGAAGTGTATTTAATTTAATTTCATTTTATCGACGAAATTTTGGAGGGAAAATGACTACTCTGCAGTATATTAATATTCTGCACCCAAAAGTTTCTTAGAAAGCAATTCGCCAAAGCAACATTGAGTTTTAATACCAAAATAACATAAGCAATAACAACCAAAAATCAAATTGTGTTTTTAAAAGTGTTTTGAAAGTGTTTGTAGATGAGGCTCCCTTGATATGTTGTGGTAGACCATTTCATACTTTGGCAGCAACAGCAAGAAATCTGTTATTATTATTGCAGACATTTATTGAGTGCCTTAGCGAAAAAGACCAGAGCGCTGCACAAGCTAAAAGAAGTTGCTTAAAAGTGCACAAAAATCTACAAGCAAGAAAATATAAATCACATTCCTAGAATACACTCAAAATACAGAATCAGACATGTCTGGCCAAGACGGTTGAATCACATGGACGGGAACAAAATGCGGGCTTCCTGAACATCATGGCGATCGTGGAGCTACGGATTGCGACAGGAAGGCTGTACCATAGTCGCGGGCGGCTGCAGTGACATTACCACAGCGAATATTTTGCCGCCGAAGGCACAAGATACTCAGTCAGCTAACAAGGAACAGTCCTTTGAAATTATTGAGCAGAACGTAAAATTTAATTCTCTGATCCACAGGTAGCCAGATGAGTTGTGATAACTGAGCAGCGGATGGGTGAAGTCTCTCAACTCTGAAAACAATGCTGGCCGCTCTATTTTTGGGAGTTTCTGAAGCTGTTTACACTCTTTGATAGAAATGCTAACCATAAGAGTGTTGGCATAACCGAGAAGGTATTAATGCACAAACCAGACGACGGCAGCTCATTAGGAAACGAATTTGGAGAAAACCTTCTGTTAATAAAATACTATGCTGAGCCAACAGCCTGGGTGGCTCACGCCCCAGTAATTTCAGATGATTGAGCTCAGTAATACATCAAATAATGTCTTCCAACTCATGAAAACAAATAGATAATCAGCTTATCGGATTAAAAGCTTAGAGGGAAGGTCTTGCTGCTCAGCGAATGTTTGTAATTATCAGAAGGTTTTCTCCAAATTCATTCTCTAATGTATCAGTGTTTATGAATCTTGCAGATACATCTCAGAAGAAACGGTGATGGTTTTCACATGATCAGTTATGGACATTTTATGGTGCAAACTGACACTAAGATATTATTTGATTACTGGATAACACCCTCACCAATTCTCAGGCATATCAATCGTCTTGGAATTGTGACTATAAAAAACTCTTGACTTGTTATTGTTGAGTTTTAGTTTATTCGCGTTCATCCCGCCCGTCATCCAGCCACTGATATTACTGATGCATGCATAAAGTCTTGTCCTCTTTGGTTTGAGATCCCTCACTCAGGACCCAAGACCCCGCCCCTTGGTTAGGGTAAAACTATAATTCACAGAAGAATTACAACCTGATCTCCGCATCATTCCTAAAAAAAAATTATATTTTCCATCAATGTGAAAATATCTACCGCAAAAAGTTAGGGTTCAGGGTTTAAGGGTTAAGGTTAGGATTTAAACTCAGTGTTAGGTTTAGCATTGTGAGTTGAGGGGTAGGATTAAGTAACTGTTACGGCGCAGTAGGTATTCCTATTGTAAGTCCTATTACAGCTAATGTGTAATACCGGTTGCACTATTTATTGAAACTCCACGTTGTTTAGCAATTAAGCTTATATTCTTATTGGAAAATCGAATTCTTAAAACTTACGTATAACATAAAATGTTATCCCTTTCAAACATTCATGCAAATAGAACACGTAAATGTGATTAATTCCTTATGGAATTACTGACAGTGTGATACTGGTAGTCTACAATGTTTTTATTAATGATAGTCATCGTGATCATGTAATAAATTAAATAAGCGATCCTATTTTTTTTTCATTCATTAACATGTTGAAATTAGGAGTTCCAAATCGATGTATTTCCGAAGATATCATCAAACAATTAGTTGAATTAGTCTCAAACGTGGTATACCACAGTCGAGACTTTTTTTTGATGATTTCTCCGGAAATATACCGATTTGGAACACCTAATTTCAATATGTTAATGAGAAAAATGTGAATTTTTACCTGATACCAAAATCTGCATTTTGATGGGGTAAAGTGGGGGATGAGGCTGTCAATCAGGTTACCCACCTTTAACAAAGAATGTTTTGTGTCACTCACATCACAAAAAGAGGACATCACTAGGACTTTACATTCACTAAATACCAATTTTTCATAGTCTTAAAAGAAAAGAACAAAATCTGGAGTTACACTGTTAACCGCAAAAGTAACACCAATATTAAAGGTTTTTTGGATTTTAAGGTTTTTAAATCACCATTGAAATGTCACGGCGGGCCGCTGCCTCTGTCGTCATGGTCGTTGGGGAAAGGCAATCCATACTTTATCAGAGTCACATAAAACATTCACTTGACATTTTTTTCAAAGATATGAAAAGACTTGTTTTTTACTTTGATAAGGTCAAGTAGAATCTAAAATACCCGAAACTCGTACGTCATAAACAATAAATAAAAGAGTTTGCAATATAAAACAGTACCCCTGTGTTCTAAATTCCATTTCACGTTTCAACCACAACACCTACCTTTTGCGAGACTTACATAAAATGATTCAGCGCACAAATGAGCCATTCATAAAGATTCACAAAGATAGCATTGTTTTTAAAACGGCAATCAAATTGACAAGAAAATACTTCACTGGCAAATACGATTATGAAAGAAAAGAGTGGTTGAATGGTTGGTAATAGAGAGCTTGCGGAATGAAGTTAAGCGCGCTTCAGACTCCATATTGTACGTACAATATTGTATGTACAATACTTTTCGTGACGTCAAAAAGTATTGCACGTGCAATAAATAGTATGTACCGGGAAAATATATATTGTGCTACAATCGTTGGTTGCTTAATTGATACGTAGTTGCCAAATTTCTAAGAGTGGTAAATTTAGTGAGTGTTCGTGCACGGAATGATGAACATCTGTTTATGTCTTTTTGTATTCAACTGTACTTAATATTAAAAGGCCATATAAATGGCGCATTCAGTTCTTATTTATTTATTTATAGATTTATTTATTTAGGCCTATTTGTTTATTTATTTATTTGTTTATTTATTTATTGATTGATTGGATGATTGATTGATATTAATATTAAAAGGCCTATTAATACTAACGATATTAATAATATTAAAATTGTAATAATAATATAAATGGCACATTCATTTCTTATTTATTTATTTATAGATTTATTTATTTAGGCCTATTTGTTTATTCATTTATTTGTTTATTTATTTATTGATTGATTGATTGATTACTGATTGATTAATTGATTTAGCGATTCATTTATACTGACATTTAGTCATATATTGATTTAGTCAGTTTCTTAAGTATTATTT
This sequence comes from Amphiura filiformis, assembly GCF_039555335.1. NCBI lineage: Eukaryota > Metazoa > Echinodermata > Ophiuroidea > Amphilepidida > Amphiuridae > Amphiura > Amphiura filiformis. Next base: position 38,835,978 of record NC_092644.1, on the reverse strand, counting down.
GTAGGCCTATGTATTTATTCTGGTTTTGATTTGATTGATACTGATATTTTTATTGTTTTTTAAAGTTTTGGCATATAACATTATACATTATAACACGTTGTGTTATGAATTTGCAACAGCTTTTTACATGTTGATATCGTTGAGGCATGTTATGATGGTGTATGTTATAGACCTACTTATGATCATCCCAATACATCCATAAACGTGTTAATGTGAAACGAGATTAGGCTACTTGAAATATATATTTCAGAGTTGAAAGAGTTTCAACTACGAACATAATTCTGAAATATGTCTCTCTGATTGGTTGATTGTCAAGAGGATTACGGCATCCTCAAAGCCTCTTGCTGTAATTCTCTAATCGATATCTATTATAGGACCGATCTTTTGAAATCCATACAACCGTGTCAAATGAAATAGTCTCGGATCATAGTTGTGGACGATACAACATTGATACGTCAGATTTCGGAATTGTATTAAAAATAGGCACAAATCACATTGAAAACAGGTTGAATGCTGGCAAAAGTAGATAAAATAACTATGGGTCGAATTTACAGTGTCCTGGGCCAGGATAACATTTAGGACTCCTTCGTATTCTAAAACAATACTTTGAACACCAAATGTCCTTGCTTTCATTTTCTCATTTAATTTGTTTTAATTGTAATTAATTTCTTTGTCCACTGGCTCTGTGGTAAATCCGGTATTGCCAAATATTTATCGCCCATTACCCGTGTTAATCTATTTATTTATTAAAATGCACATCTATTAAATTCCTGTAATACAATGTATATGCCAAGTGTATTTGATAACAAATTTGTTTTTATTTTTTATTGGAATTTGGGTGCCATTACACGATTTCATATATATAAAATATGTTTGGGCATGGCGGAATTAGTATAAGATAGACATACTCTAGGCCCCCCTTTTTTAATGTTTGTACATTATTAATATTAATATTTATGTACAAAATGCAAACGAATGTATATATATTTGATTGTTTTGTAAACATTAAATTTGATGTTTACTCATAATTATGTCTGGAAAGTCAGGGAAAAACTAAGCAGCATCGGTATTTAGTTTCCTGGGAAAGTGGATCAGATGAGCAGTGAGTAAAAGCATTTGCCCTAAATCTTTATTTGATTTTTATTTTTTATGAATTTATTAGGCCTACTGGTAAAGTGCAGAAAAAACCTCAAAACGCACTCTAGGATTTTTCATCAGCAGCAGTAGAAATTTATCTTGCATAGATTTTCTGGTGTCCTCGCTTGGATTTAGCAAACAATGAACCGTCAGGGTTATAGCGCGGGGATTTAATCTGATTCAACGAGTCGTGGCACGTATATTTATTGCACGTGTAATACTTTTTGACGTCACGAAAAGTATTGTACATACAATATTGTACGTACAATGCGGAGTCTGAAGCTAGCCTTACTGGAACTTTAACGGCAACTTCAAAAATATCGATTCGATTTCTTGTTCAACTTCACTTCAACGCGAACTTCAGATTGGTTTCTGTACCAACAGCGTCTTGTTGTTTAAACTAGGGGAAGTGTATCAATGGGTGATCAAAGAAGGGTATGTAAAAGCGACTGCATCAAATTTCTCCCTTTTGTTTGCTGAAGTGGTTTGTTGGTAACACTTATTACAATAGGCGCTTAGTTTGAATAAACATGGATTACATCTCTTGGCGATGACCAATGCAATGGGAATTAGGCCTATGTTATGAGCTATACGCTAATATTATACTTCTAAACATGTTTCAATTAAATATTCTTGTGATATGCCTATATTATTGTCCCGGTTTATTATAATAAAAGCTCAAATATTATTCCAGTAAACGTCAGCTTTGTCAATTTTATATTTCCATCAGGACACAAGCCCATTTTATCTGTTTGCTCTCCCTAGCCCCCCCCCCACCATCACCACCACCTCTCCATATCATCCCCTCCCTCCATCTATTCATCTATCCTCACTTTCCCACTCCCCAGTGGCGTTGCCAGAAGTTTTCTTTTAGGAGGGCAAGGACTCCTCTTTGCATTCTGATCGAATTAAATATATCTCCCCGAATGATCCTCATTTTGTTCTTTAAAAACTCCCAGAAATTTGAATTTCAACCAACATATTTCTGGATGCTCCTTTTCTGACATTCTTATTTTTGTAACAAATAGGCCTCCTCTTTTAATAATGAATAATTTGGTTGACATATAATACCCATAGGCCTATAATATGCGTATAATAGCGTAGCACATGTTAGACCAGCTTTCTGCTGAATAATGTAGGCCTAAATGAATAAAATGATAATTAAATAAAATACCTAAACAGTACAAACAAATTTGGTTATATAGAGGTGTAATTATAAGACACGCAACGTTGTAAAAAAATGTTCACAGTAGCTGCAATTCGCAGAAGTTCACTACACTGCTGGGTCGCGTAAAATCAGTCCATTTTACTGGAACTAAAATCCCCTTGGCGTTGAATTCAAGCCAAAAACTTGGTTCCGCAAGCTGATTTGGTGTACGTCATGAGCACACACAAATGTATATGGTCGAATCCAACGAAAAGTGTACACGGCATGTTCAGGGCCATAACTTAAAAGTATTAATCAATTGGCATTCGTTTTTGTATTGTGTTTATTCGCCTTGATCATACGCTTCGCGCCATATATAATAAGAACCCCTTCTGTGAAAAACTTAGACACAGAGACCCCAAAACATGCTATTTTTACCCATTTTTTCAAAATATTTCTTAAAGTATTTTTAAAAACATCTGAATCAGTTATGAAAAGAAGTCATTGGATTGAATCTAAATTGATTTCCTGAAAGATGTGTATTCAAAGATTGCCTGTTCAATTTTTCACATATTTGTGTATAATTATGAATTTTTTGTGATAATTTTTTGAGTGGTATTTTTTTACATTACCTACGAATACAATTTTTCATAGCACTAGATATATCTTTAAAAAATGGAAATCACTAATAAATGCGCAATTGATACAAGCTTTGATATGTCCAATACTGAAATGCATTGCATTCGGGCATCTTTATTATTGTGTTTAGCTGCCAGAAATTCTAAATGGCACAAAGGTAGGTTTGGTAAAAATATGCATTACCTCCGAATACATGTTAAAAGCTGTGCCATTTCCACAAAGTGAGAGAATAGTAAACAATAGTTAAGCAATAGGTGCAGGGTAATACACTCTTTATTTCTACCAAGTTTCAATAACCTGCGTTTAAATATTTCTGAGATGTCAACAATAAAAGCAAGTATTCGTAGGTAAATTTCGGTAACCGAATGTTACCTACGAATACACTTTTTGACATCATGACAGTATTGTGAAACACCGCCATTCATGCCAATGCCCATATTGGTACATAACGAAGGCCTGTATGTTTGCTATCAAATCATATGTCAATGAAAGTTGCGAATTCACATACATGCCCACCATGCAAAACTGAATACGGCTTAATTGGTGAAAATATGTACTGAAATAGACGACGGTCTGCTCATTTGAAAGAAAAATCAGATTCAAAGAAGATTAGAAGGGATAAATACTTGGATTTGTCAACTGTCATGTGTGCTTCATTTTAAATGTTTACCGACCTTCTGGTTTCTGAGTAATTTGTGTCCAAATTGATTTATTCGAAGGTAACTTTTGACGTTTTCGCTAAGGTTACCTACGAATACCATGGAAAAAGCGACTGTTCTCATTGTCTCATGATCTAGACAACACATTGATGGACCCTGGTATAAAGCTAATTGTAGTTGCCCTCAAACGAAAGGCCACAAGACGTAACTGACTCCAAGATGGACTTCTCAAGTCTGCAATAACGGTTTTAAGCGATTTGTGTGCAATTAAGCAAATTAAAGTCACTTTAGTGCCTTTGTTTCTTACTTCAATCCTCTTTCAACCGCTGTGAACCGACAATATTAATACATGATAGGGTCTAAAGTATCAATAAACGCACATAAAGAAAATAATACATTCAAAGTGCTTTATAAAATGAAGTTTTGATTGCGATATCCACCAAAAGTCTAATTCTTACCTACAAATACTGAAATGTTACTTACGAATACAGCATAATACATGACGTGTGTAATGAAGTGTCCCTACCAATGGAAATTAATTGTCAAAAACTTTAAGCGGTACCCCAGGACACTATTATTACCCATATACGGATTCATTCAACAATTATTTATTATGTAAAATTGCTGATTAACTACTTGTATATCAAAATGAAGTGGTCAAAATCTTGCTAAAAGCATCAACATTTTTTTTCTAAGGTAAAAGCATTTATTCATTTGGACGTACCATCTGAAAGAGATCTAAAAACTACCATTTTATTAATTCATTACCATAATAGCCAAATTTAAACCTATAAACTCAATATAGATATTGTTAAATCGATCATGTTACCTACGAATACCCGGGTTTCTTCACCTTTTCATTGTATAAAGTGTTGGGTGTATGCGTATAATTCCTAATATTCTTGAAAACATATATCATACCCGTTCTTATACGATGTGTAAATTGATTCATACTCATTTGATAAATAAAATACAGAAACTGACCTAAACTTCATTTTCAAAAATAAACTAGCATAAATTGACTACGATCATATTGATCGCGTTATAAAAATAAAACAAATATTTTCTGGTTGAGCCAGCATTTTCCTGACACCCTGTGGTCTACATTACACGAAAAAAGGCGTTAATGGGAATATTCCATTTGTTTTAGGTTGATTAGTATTGCGGTATTGAAAGCATCCTAGTGGTATTCGTAGGTAACATTGGGTTTTGATATCACATTTACTATGACACGTCCTGGATTTATTTTTCAAGATTAGTAATGGCACTTTTGGTTCCTATAAGGCCAATATGTCATCAATCAATGGGCAAAAGGAAAAAATTGTGGAGACATTTTTATTTCGGACTTTTATTTTTGGCCCGTGGACACTTTTGGTTGGATTCGACCATATATCAAGTGTGACTTTTGGAACAAAATTTATTTTGATCTAATTCAATCAGTAATTTTTAGCATCATGTGGCATGTTTTTAGATTTCCAATAATTGGTCTATTAACTAGACAATACATAAGTGGTAATTATGTAGTCTATGAGGAAATATGCAAACCATTGTTTTAATTATGACGTATTTTCATCATAATTTACGGCACACTATAGATTCTGGCGTTAACTTTAACTTTAAGCGGCTTTAATGGCAGAGTGGTTTTGAATACATAATCCTCTATAATCCTCTAGACGTTAAAGTTAAAGTTAAAGTAACTCCATTTCGCAAGCTCTCTATTGACAATTTCCTCCCCATAATAATAACAATTTATTTCTTACTCTATTATCGCTTGAATTTTAAACATTATAGCAAAAGGTGTCAAAACTACCAACACGATCCTGTATAGCGATTATTTATGTATTGCCAATGATAAATGATTTCAAGTGTGTTTATAGTCATCCAATCGAGGATGCCTTATTCAGACAATAAACATAATGCATTTATTACCCAAATTCCGAATGCTGACGCTTATATTCCTTTTAAATATGAATCGTATTTTCTTTAGTGCCAAACATACATAAATCATTGGATTTGACAATACCGACCAAGTAATTGTGAGCAACGTTTATATTCGATATGTTAATGGACGCCGAGATGTAGCTATAAGCTAGCGTCCCATTTTGATATCGATAACATTGTGTCAAAGCTTTAGTTTGATCAAAAGTACTTTATTCAAAAACCAGATTTTGTTACACCGCGTCCATGGTTTATTTCAATAGGTGTCTGTTTTAATCAAATATTCTTTAACTTATTCACATTCACAATTCTGCCATAATAAATGACTTAAATACGTAAAAGCATTTCTAGAGCAACTTTCTTAAACTGTTTTGAAAAACGATTTAAGTGCTGATATTGCAATGTGTAAATAATGCATAGATATGTGTTTCATTGAGACAATTATTTTTCCACGCCATCTGTTCAACTCATATTGCAAATTTACTCGTTGTTAAAAAGTGGGTCTTATATGATGAGCTCTGAATGTGTATCGGCCTTTTGTTGTTATTTAAAATCAACATTTTTATCCAGATAATGGATATCTCTAAGGAATATGTATTGCGTATTTCGTAGTTAATAATTCCATCAAAACGTCAAACTAATAATAGCTCATCTTATTTTGAAACGACTACATATCATTAGAGAATGAATTTGGAGAAAACCATCTGATAATTACAAACACTCGTTGAGCAGCAAGACCTTCCCTCTAAGCTTTTAATCCAATAAGCTGATTTTCTATTTGTTTTCATGAATTGGAAGACATTCTTTAATGTATTACTGAGCTCAATCATCTGAAATTACTGGAGCGTGAGTCACCCAGGCTGGTGGCTCAGCATAGTATTTTATTAACAGAAGGTTTTCTCCAAATTCATTTCCAAATGTGTATATTACATTATATAGCATGATTGAAAATGTAATCTAGTCCGCCTTTATGCAACAAGACAGCCAGCAAAAATGATAGTTGTTCCTGTGATGGGCTATTCCAGAAAATAGATGCACACCCCTATTGAAGAGTTCTGATTTCCAAACTTTTTGTCCAGTCCTGATTGTTGGAAATCCAGACTTTTGAAGTATCCAAATTTGAAAAAAAAAATCTAGCAAAAATAGTCCAAAATCAGATATCCACAATTTGAGAGGCTAATTTTGGATAAATCCGTAATATTTTTCATGATTAATTTAATTGCATGTCCAAGCTTTTTCCATTGGCAACTGGAATTCCAGTTGTTTTCAAAAAGGAAACTTGGAAATCCAGACATTTCTTTTATAAGTTACTCCTCTATCGGGGGTGTGCACTTATTTTCTGGAACAGCCCAATACAGCCTGTATACAGTCAGTTATCGGGTCACACTCGTCGTGCGATATCCTTTTGTTCCCAATTGTACAATTCCCATTGTTTTAAACCCATTTAGTCCATAGCCATTTGGTCTAATTCGGTCCAATTTCCATTTTCTTATTACCTTATAAATTCAGGACGGTTCAATTCCCACTTCCCAGTTTTTTCACGTGATTCAACTACCAGTTTTACTGGAGGAAGTGAGTTCGGACGAAGTGGCAACGAAGCTAAGTAAACATCTATGGTATATAACATATAATATCTGTTTATTTTAGGTTTGACACTCAAAGTGTACCCTTCACATTTTATGTTTTAAGCATTTCAAGAAAAATGGCCATACTCAGGATAAAAGGTTCTAACAATGTAAAGGTCCAGAAGTCAATTTCTCGGTCGATTTTGTAATGTTGTTTTGGTGGCACTTATCTATACGCACACACTTTTGCAGCCTTTTTTGGTCTATCTAACGTAATATGGCTTACTTTCTTCACTTGACCCATTGAAAATTGATGTGCTGTTTTGTCTGCTGTCTAGACCAGTCACCTCGATGATACCTGAACTTTCTTTTAAAAATATACCTTATAAAGCGAAAAAGTATTTTTTATCCTATGGACATCTACGCAGTCATCGAATTACATACCGGGTGATTTGAGGTTGGCATTATATGCCTCAATCATAGTCTCTGTCTGGCGATTGTATTGTTATTAAAATCCAATTCAATGCTCTGGTTTCAGTCGACAAGTACGTCTTTTATAGCGCAATGCGTATCAGTTAATGAAGAAATGGGTGTATGTTACCTTGCAGAGCGGGATCTGATAATATTGATTTCATGAATTAGTTTCAGGATAATTATTTTTGTCCATTACAAATTGACAAAAATTGTATTCATTCCAAATCTTTATTGTCTCTTGATATTCCAAAGGTACAATCTCAAAACGAGCATGAGAGCCAAAATGGTATTTCATAATATCTCCATTTATATGGAAAGTAAAATAACACTGAACAAAGTAAGGAAAACCATAGAAACTTGCTATTTTCACCGGATTGTTAGGTAAATATGAACGGAAATCACTTTTCTAAACTAAATATCAAGTTTGATCTCAGTATTATTTACCAACCCCACACAGTGTCATCGCCCCGATATCTTCATGGCAGAAATCGCCATGGTAGGTTGAATCCACAGCCACGCATGGTCATTTTGTTCCGACCTTTGAGACGCATTAATGAGCCGAGGGACATCCCGACTAAGGCTACTGACAATAGCTCGGTAATTGGCTTTGTGTATTGAGCTTGTATACGCCATGTGAGGGGGTGCTCACACTACGCTGTGTGTGACCTCTGTGTGTATACGCCATGTGAGTGATCGCTCACATCATAAAATCAGAATATTTCTGAATATGTTCAAGTGCAAGGAACCAAATCTGGTTTCAAATCTGGTTTCTTTATACGAAATCATTTACGGGAGATATTCATCATTTTGTACCCCGATATCCAAAGATTTATCGTCTGAATATCAATCGTGCATAGCACATTTACGTGTATCGATCCCGAGTATTCATTTCAGTGTCTCTGGCTGTATAATGTAATTATTAACCGGGCGATGTCGGTGTGCCCCAGACCCTACCCTCATAGTTTGATCATACACCCTACCCCCAGTAAATTATTATCGCTAAAATGAGTGCATGGGTTGGTCCATAGATTTGCCCAAGCCATTTGGATGCTTACGGTATTTCATAGACATACTTAGATCAATAGGGGACCAGGGATTTGAACGAGCTAGCTGGACGAATGGCGGCTATATTCAAATTAGGGGGTTGATGTTTAAATCCGTGACGTCATTAAATGTCAAAATTAATTGCTGTTAGCCCAATATGTAAGGAAAATATTTTACCTGATGACATCATGTTGATATAGCTAAATAAGCTATACTTTAGCTCAAAAGGTTGACTATTCTAGTCACTTTTTGACATTTTATTTTTACAGACGACTTGACTTTTCGAGGTCATCTAGTAGACTTTCTTACCAGTCGTTTTTGTTATCCCTTTGAAAAGTGAACTTTCTTGCCACAATCGGTGTGGTTGTCTGAACACCGGGGATGTAATGACACGGGACACTATAGTTTAATTGCCTTGACTTATTGGAACGTTTTAAAAGTGCACTGAGAAAATCTATTAAGGGTAGGAGCTTGGTAAGATGAGTGTTGTTTAATACTCGAACATTTCTAAAGACAATATCATGATACGAGCGTATGTACACTACAATGAGATATATATTAAAAACCAATCTTGTTTATTACTATGACTATGGTATTCCTTGACAACATTAAGCAAACACAATCCTAAGACATTAGTTTATCCAGCATTATCATACAAATATCCTTACGATGCAACAGGGTTTTTTGAGTGATCCTAGAAGCAGCGGCTTCATGGGTTGAAATAGTGCTTTTATTTTGGTAAAGATAATATGTTAATGAATAAACATGATTATTTAAACAAATCTTGTCATGATGGTTATGTTACAGTATTTGCAAAGACCTCGAAGGGACACAACAAAAATAACAAAGTCATCGCCTTGCTTGTGTTAGAAGATCATAATCTTGCAAGTCATCCTCGAATAATGTATATAGCATTATTACGATGACACAAATTATAGACAAGCGCCCAAAATTAATAAAAAGCAATGTAAGGTCGTTTGATCGGTTGAAATATCCGTAAAAAATCTGTGTTAATTGGGTTATAGATTTTTCACGGATTTTTCAAGCGATCACGGATTTTTGTCTGTTTGTGATTATACATTTATTTTACAAATTTCAGCGTTACATTTTTAATGGGACAATCTGCATAAAAGACAAGATAGGGGATAAGAGGATATAGTGTAGAACTAAAAATGTATGCATTATGTTTCCAAAGTCAATGTCCACAAAGATGGGCGCGATATTTGAGCCCTTCCATTACAAGTGTTTCATTCGACAAATGTGACGTGTCATCTCAAAAACAGACACTTTTGGGCAGGTTATCAATTTCGAGGTTTTTACATATCTGAAATAAAGAGATATTTTGCTCCACAACGCCGTTTTCCCCAATGAAATCGTACATTCCTAAGCGAAGATATTGAGTTCGCAAGTTATGGTATTATAAAATTGGAAAGTGAGATATCGGCCTTTAAAAATATTATTGACAATGTTGAGAGTCGGAATTACCTAGATAAATGTCTCAAAAAGTACAAGATGCCAGTTATATTCCGGTCTGAAACTATCAGATAATATTTCAAACATTAATAACATCACAAATTCGCAACAAACCCAACTTGTAAAAAATCACCACCGGGCAGATTTTTGGCTATTTCTCCATTTTCGATCCTGCCCAAAAGTGTCTGCTTTTGACATGACACGTCACAAATGTTCGAAGTAAGCGCTCTCAGATTTTACGTCTCATATTCGTCAATGCTTAATGATTGTAGATTAAAGTTAGGGTTCAGGGTTTAAGGGTTAAGGTTAGGATTTAAACTCAGTGTTAGGTTTAGAATTGTGGGTTGAGGGGTAGGATAAAGTAAATGTTAGGGTGCGGTAGGTATTCCTATTGTAAGTCCTATCACAGTTAAGGTGTAATACTGGTTGCACTATTTATTGAAACTCCATGTTGTTTAGCAATTAAGCTTATATTCTTTTTGGAAAATCGAATTCTTAAAACTTACGTATAACATAAAATGTTATCCCTTTCAAACATTCATGCTAAAGAACATGTAAATGTGATTAATTCCTTATGGAATTACTGACATTTATACAGTGTGATACTGGTAGTCTACAATGTTTTTATTAATGATAATCTTCGTAATCATGTAATAAATTTATATCAAATAAGAGATCCATTTTTTTTTCATTCATTAACATGTTGAAATTAGGAGTTCCAAATCGGTTTATTTCCGAAGATATCATCAAGATTCAGTGCCCTTTTAAAGCCGCACAAATGAGCCATGCATAAAGATTCACAAAGATAGCATTGTTTTTAAAACGGTAAGCAAATAGACAAGAAAATACTTCACTGGCAAATACGATTATTTAAGAAAAGAGTGATTGAATGGTTGGTATTGACAATTTCCTCCCCATAATAATAACAATTTATTTCTTACTCTATTATCGCTTGAATTTGAAACATTAATAGCAAAAAGTGTCAAAACTACCAACACGATCCTGTATAACGTTTATTTATGTATTGCCAATGATAAATGATTTCAAGTGTGTTTATAGTCATCCAATCGAGCATGCCTTATTGAGACAATAAACATAATGCATTTATTTCACAAATTCCCAATGTTGATGCTTATATTCCTTTTAAATATGAATCGTATTTTCTTTAGTGCCAAACATACATAAATCATTGGATTTGACAATACCGACCAAGTAATTGTGAGCAACGTTTATATTCGATATGTTAATGGACACCGAGATATAGCTTTAAGCTATAGGCCAATAGTATTAGCTCATATATCATAAAAAGGTTAACATTTCTCATAACAAGCTGATTTTTTCAGGATAGGTCCAGGAATATGTATAGAATCAAATTCCAAAAGTCCCCGAGAATCCCCTTGTGCTTCCTTCAAAATCCAAGATGGCGTCCAAAATGGCCGCCATTTTCAGTTTTTATCATAATTTTGCCCACAGACATGTTAAAATCACAAACAAAGCATCTAAATATATGTTTTGAGGTACAAGGAATGTTTTAAAAACATTTGCAAGAGGTTTCAATGATCCTAAGTAGCCAAAATCCAAGATGGCGTCCAAAATGGCCGCCATTTTCAGTTTTAATCATAACTTTGCACCCAGACATGTTAAAATCACAAACAAAGCATCTAAATATATATTTTGAGGTACAAGGAATGTTTTAAAAACATTTGCAAGAGGTTTCAATGATCCTAAGTAGCCAAATTCGAATATGGCGGCCAAAATGGCTGCCATTTTAGTAAGTAAAATTCGTTTTCAACCAGACTTGTTAAATACATATACAAAATATCTCACATAGGTTTGAGGTATAATTTAAAGCCAAGAATTATCCGCGTTGCGGAAATTCCGCGAAAATCGCGGAATTTGGAGGTAAAGCGGAAAACGCATTTCTGAGAAAAAAAAAAAAAAATAAGCAAAAATGACCTAGAAAAAAAAATACAATTGAACATGTTAAAAAGAAATAAATCAAATACTAAATGAAATGGGTCTTCAAAATTCATCAAAATATAAAAAGTAAAATAGTCATAGATTTACCGTACAACGCCTGGGTTGAAGTTTTACACGGGTCAGCGGAGCGAAGTTACTGACTTTATCGCGGACTTTTTAATGTCAGAAATGTGCTAAAATTACAAAGCGGAGAAAAGCGGAATTTAGCATTTGTAAAGCAGAAAATTCTTGGCTTTAGTATAATGGATATATTCAAAATGTACTACAAGGATTTCAATACCTAGATATAAAGCCAAAATACAAGATGGCGTCCAAAATGACCGCCTAAGAAGTGTTTAACATGTGTTAATTGGCATTGGAGAAAGTTCTAAACTCATGATTTGTAAGCAGACTTATAATGCACATCATTCAAATTCACTACCATTATTACCATCATTATTTTACAATATTGATTCAGTGCTTTTACCATGTGTACAATACAATAGTTACCATTATTTTCTATTTGCCTCCAAAAGAGCTGAGCTCATGCCAATCAAATGGTATACCTTACACTTAATCAACTTGCACTGCGTCTTCTGCATTAATGTTCTGCAATGTTGGTTCGGTCTCCTCCTCATTGTCCCCAACTAGTACAGGTGCTGTGTTGCTGCAAGACTGACCACAGCATTTGCTGCACATCAATGTACAGAAGAGTTTCAAGTTTCTTGCAGCTGCATGTCATGTTGTTGCATCTTGTTTGCATCCACATGATATCATGTTGAGCAATGTGTCTGGTGCAACAGCGAGTTATGTTTCTACTTGAACAAGAATTCCATCTTGTGATCTCCATCCCCAGTCAGTTGGACTTAGGTTGTTCCCCATCCATTCTTGAACTGTGAGGAATGAGTGCTGTTTTGCAGCAGCACAAGTTGGGGGGGTGTAAACTCGCGAGCTCAAATGAAGAGCTAAGGGAACTGCGACCAATTGCCCGTTTGTATACAGTGTGGCGGTATCCGGTATTCATTCAATGAACCGTTGCTAACCACATACATCTTCAGGATGAAGCTCTCCCCTGCTCTCTGTACCTTATCATGCATATTGCTGGCATTTGTAAAGGTATCTAACAAGTCATAATTATTCATGTTTCTTGTTCAGGGTTTGCGCTTTCCTCGACGATAAATGGCTGAGACTGTGTACAGCCTGTAATAGCGTGAAGAGACATCAAAGCAGGTGAAAACAGAATTGGGAAGCTGTGGATGCAATACATCAGACAGGTGGCCCTTATTCTGCATTTCATTAGAGCTGAAGGAACAGGGAATTGGAAGCTCCACCTCTAATGCATAAGAGAGATGATGCCTCACTTCCACGCTGCAGGGCATCTCCACTATGCCAAATCTGCAAGGTTGTATTTACAACAGATGGAGTCTTTGGGGAAAAAACATGCCCGCAGATGAGTACCAACTGTTCACAGACAAGATATATTTCATCATCCGACGTCTAGATTTTTTCTGGGGTGGAAACTTCTCTGACCAAACCATTGAACAGTTTTTGTTGTGGACTTTGAAGACATCAGGGGGAATGACACATGGTCGCGGCATTACAGACAGTACATTAACCAAGTGAGTCCACACACTTTATCGATGTGCCCCAGATTGTGATGCTTTAGAGCAGTTCACTGGTGTTCATACGGGAACATAAGGGATCGTAAAGTTTTTGTTGGTTGGTTGAAGGCACATCCCCCCTTTGCTGGGTATGGACCGGATCGTCTGGTATCTGTGTCAACTGGGACTGTAGCAGATTCATCCGCTAACTGTGATAGAGCGGTGGAAGTTGGCACGAAGTCAGCAATAGAAATAACGGGTACGAAGTTTACAAACATTGCCTTACGCCGAAATGACAAGGTTACTATGATTGGAGCAAAGGACAAGATGGTGCGAGTTAGGGGACAACAAGTAGAAGTGAATCCGACTCTATTATTTAATAGAATCACATGTGTACTGACCAACAGCTCTGAGATAGCGTCGTTCTTTACGTACGAACTAGGTCCTCAGCCACCTTCTCTCTTTGAAGATGACCTTATGCGTAAACCGCCAAAGAGTTCCCTGGGCCTTCTGTTGAAATTGTTCACTGAGCATTCCAAGCTGCCAGAGAATTGTCTCTTTGTAGTAGATGGTGGTTACCTACTTCGACATGCCATTTGGCCACATCCCTCCACCTATGCAGGCATATGTCAGAATTACACATCACACATGCTAAAGCATTATGGAGCACACCCGATTGTTGTATTTGATGGATATGGCACTTTTCTCACGGTTCAAGACTGGGGATGGAGATCACAAGATGGAATTCTTGTTCCAGTAGAAACAGAACTCGCTGTTGCACCAGACACATTGCTCAACATGATATCATGTGGATGCAAACAAGATGGCTGCAACAACATGACATGCAGCTGCAAGAAACTTGAGACTCTTTTGTACTTTGATGTGCAGCAAGTGCTGTGGTCAGTCTTGCCGCAACACAGCACCTGCACTAGTTGGGGACAATGAGGAGGAGACCGAACCAGCATTGAAGAATATTAATGCCGAAAACACAGTGCAAGTTGATTAAGTTTAAGGTGTACCATTTGATTGCATTACATCACGGGGATACCGATGTGAACCTAGGCTTAAGCCATCTTGGCATGACCTCAGCTCTTTTGGAGACAAATAGAAAATAATGGTAACTATTGTATTGTACACATGGTAAAAGCACTGAATCCAAATTGTAAAATAATGATGGTAATATTAAATGGTAGTGAATTTGGATGATGTGCATTATAAGTCTGCTTACAAATCATGAGTTTTGAACTTTCTCCAATGCCAATTAACACATCTTAAACACATGTCTGGTCGAAAACTAATTTTACTTACTAAAAAGGCGGTCATTTTGTCCACCATATTGGAATTTGGCTACTTAGGATCATTGAAACCTCTTGCAAATGTTTTTAAAACATTCCTTGTACCTCAAAATATATATTTAGATGCTTTGTTTGTGATTTTAACATGTCTGGGGGCAAAGTTATGATAAAAACTGAAAATGGTGGCCATTTTGGACGCCATCTTGGATTTTGGCTACTTAGGATTATTGAAACCTCTTGCAAATGTTTTTAAAACATTCCTTGTACCTCACAACATATATTTAGATGCTTTGTTTGTGATTTTAACATGTCTGGGGGCAAAGCTATGATAAAAACTGAAAATGGTGGCCATTTTGGACGCCATCTTGGATTTTGGCTACTTAGGATTATTAAAACCTCTTGCAAATGTTTTTAAAACATTCCTTGTACCTCAAAACATATATTTAGATGCTTTGTTTGTGATTTTAACATGTCTGGGGGCAAAGTTATGATAAAAACTGAAAATGGTGGCCATTTTGGACGCCATCTTGGATTTTGGCTAATTAGGATTATTAAAACCTCTTGCATATGTTTTTAAAACATTCCTTGTACCTCAAAACATATATTTAGATGCTTTGTTAGTGATTTTAACATGTCTGGGGCAAAGTTATGATAAAAACTGAAAATGGCGGCCATTTTGGACTATTGGCCTACTAGCGTTCCCACTTGATATCGATAAAATTGTGTCAAAGCTTTAGTTTGATCAAAAGTACTTTATTCAAAAAACAGATCTTGTTACACCGCGTCCAAGATTTATTTCAATAGGTGTCTGTTTTAATAAAATATTCTTTAACTTTAACCAAATTCGCAATTCTGCCATAATAAATGACTTAAATACGTAAAAGCATTTCTAGAGCAACTTTCTTAAACTGTTTTGAAAAACGATTTAAGTGCTGATATTTGTATATAAGCATATTGCATGTGTAAATAATGCATAGATATGTGTTTCATTGAGAAGATTGTTTTTCCACGCCATCTGTTCAACTCATATTGCAAATTTACTCGTTGTTGAAAAGTGGGTCTTATATGATGAGCTCTGAATGTGTATCGGCTTTTTGTTGTTATTTAAAATCAACATTTTTATCGTCTTATACATGCAACGGTTTTACAAGTTTCGCAGTTAATAACTCCGTCTGTCTCAACTGAAAAACGCTCGTCAAAACGTCAAACTAATAATAGCTCATGCAGCTTATTTTGAAACGACTACATATATATATTACATTATATAGCATGATTGAAAATGTAATCTAGTCCGCCTTTATGCAACAAGACAGCCAGCAAAAATGATACTTGTTCCTGTAATGGACTATTCCAGAAAATAGATGCACACCCCCTATTGAAGAGTTCTGATTTCCAAACTTTTTGTCCAGTCCTGATTGTTGGAAATCCAGACTTTTGAAGTATCCAAAATTGAAGAAAAAAAATCTAGCAAAAATAGTCCAAAATCAGATATCCACAATTTGAGAGGCTCATTTTGGATAAGTCCGTGATTTGTCATGATTAATTTAATTGCATGTCCAAGCTTTTTCCAGTAACATTGGCAACTGGAATTCCAGTTGTTTTCAAAAAGGAAACTTGGAAATCCAGACATTTCTTTTATATAAAAGTTACTCCTCTATAGGGGGTGTGCACTTATTTTCTGGAACAGCCCAATACAGCCTGTATACAGTCAGTTATCGGGTCACACTCGTCGTGCGATATCCTTTTGTTGCCATTCAGTCTAATTCCCAATTGTACAATTCCCATTGTTTTAAACCCATTTAGTCCATAGCCATTTGGTCTAATTCGGTCCAATTTCCATTTTCTTATTACCTTATAAATTCAGAACGGTTGTTCAGAACTTTTTGTCAAATTCCCAGTTTTTTCACGTGATTCAACTACCAGTTTTACTGGAGGAAGTGAGTTCGGACGAAGTGGCAACGAAGCTAAGTAAACATCTATGGTATATAATATATAATATCTCTTTATTTTAGGTTTGACACTCAAAATGTACCCTTCACATTTTATGTTTTAAGCATTTCAAGAAAAATGGCCATACTCAGGATAAAAGGTTCTAGCAATGTAAAGGCCCAGAAGTCAATTTCTCGGTCGATTTTGTAATGTTGTTTTGGTGGCACTTATCTATACGCACACACTTCTGCAGCCTTTTTTGGCCTATCTAACGTAATATGGCTTACTTTCTTCTCTTGACGCATTGAAAATTGATGTACTGTTTTGTCTGTAGTCTAGACCAGTCACCTCGATGATACCTGAACTTTCTTTTAAAAATATACCTTATCAAGCGAAAAAGTGTTTTTATCCTCTGGACATCTACGCAGTCATCGAATTACATACCGGGTAATTTGAAGTTGGCATTATATGCCTCAATCATAGTCTCTGTCTGGCGATTGTATTGTTATTAAAATCCAATTCAATGCTCTGATTTCAGTCGACTAGTACGTCTTTTATAGCGCAAGGCGTATCAGTTAATGAAGAAATGGGTGTATGTTACCTTGCAGAGCGGGATCTGATAATATTGATTTCATGAATTAGTTTCAGGATAAGTGAGAGCATGAGAGCCAAAAATAGTATTTCATAATATCTCCATTTATATGGAAAGTAAAATAACACTGAACAAAGTAAGCAAAATCATAGAAACTTGCTATTTTCACCGGATTGTTAGGTAAATATGAACGGAAATCACTTTTCTAAACTAAATATCAAATTTGATCTCAGTATTATTTAGCAACCCCAGACCCTACCCTCATAGTTTGATCATACACCCTACCCCCAGTAAATTATTATCGCTAAAATGAGTGCATGGGTTGGCCCATAGATTTGCCCAAGCCATTTGGATGCTTACGGTATTTCATAGACATCATAATACTTAGATCAATAGGGGACCAGGGATTTGAACGAGCTAGCTGGACGAATGGCGGCTATATTCAAATTAGGGGGTTGATGTTTAAATCCGTGACGTCATTAAATGTCAAAATTAATTGCTATTAGTCCAATATAGTAAGGAACATATTTTACCTGATGACATCATGTTGATATAGCTAAATAAGCTATACTTTAGCTCAAAAGGTTGACTATTCTAGTCACTATTTTGACATTTTTATTTTTACAGACGACTTGACTTTTCGAGGTCATCTAGTAGACTTTCTTACCAGTCGTTTTTGTTATCCCTTTGAAAAGTGAACTTCATCGTACGTAGTGCGTAGTTGAAATATCCTTATAAAATCTGTGTTGGGTTATAGATTTTTCACGGATTTTTCAAGCGATCACGGATTTTTGTCTGTTTGTGATATACATTTATTTTACAAATTTCAGCGTTACATTTTTAATGGGAAAATCTGCATGAAAGACAAGATAGGGGATAAGAGGATATAGTGTAGAACTAAAAAATTTATGCATTATGTTTCCAAAGTCAATGTCCACAAAGATGGGCGCGATATTTGAGCCCTTCCATTACAAGTGTTTCATTCGAAGTAAGCGCTCTCAGATGTTACGTCTCATATTCGTCAATGCTTAATGATTGTAGATGCGTTTCTGTTTTACACGTTTAATACTTACAAGAACCAAATATTGTCTCATGTTTCGTCGTGGCAATAAAAGATGAAATGCCAATGTTCGAATGAACACAGATACTGTAATGTTTTTATACATATTTCATGAACATCTTTTATATATTTTACAAACTGCGTTCTGCGCAAGGGCTTAAAACGGGTATGGGACATGGGGAAGTGGGGAAACAAAATCATAAGTTCCCCCACCCACATACACACACCAATTTTGGTTCCCCAAAAAAATAAAAAGGGAAAGGAGAGAAACGAAAGGGAGAAAAGGGAAAAATTGATACGAGTAAAGGGAGAAAAGGAGAAGAGAAAATTGCACGTAATTGAGTAGGCCCATCACTGCCCATACCTAAAAAACGTACAGTTAGGTTGATCGTAAATATAATATATGGGCCTGCGATTATTTTAGGAATTGCTTGAAGGCGGGTCCTCGGCCCAAAAGACTGTTAAAATTACTGGTGCCCCACCGATATGCAGGAAGGCCCATCACATTTTATCACTAAAATCAGTATTAAGACGGATCATCAGGCTTCTCAAAGCACTGTACAGTATATCAAATTAATGCTGTGCGTGTGAATGACGACTTAACTGTTTCCACACAACAGTTAGAGTACGGCAAGGCTGTGTGATATCACCACAACTCTTCAACATACTTCTTACCTAGCTGGGGGGTTTTCAACCCCCCGAGCTAGGTACTGTTTTGCTATCCGATTCTTCTTTCTTTCTTCTTCTTCTTCTTCTTCTGGCAACAAACTTCAAAATGCTTCTCCTCCTACATGTTACACCCTACAATAAATAAATAAATAAATAAATACACCCTACAATTACGTAACTTGCACATACGTATCGGCTATATCCAGTGCCCATAGGGTGCAAACAGAATTGGGATCAAAGGTCATTAAAGGGGCATTTTTGGTATATAACCAAATACCTTCAAAATGCTTCTTCTGCCACATATTACATAGCACACTGACGTCACTTACACATGTGCATCGGCTTTACCCAGTGCCCATACCTTGCACTCAGAATTGGGGTCAAAGGTCATTAAGGGGGTAAAATCTTACAATTGCCTTATCTCAACATCTGTAAGGGGTGTGGGGCTCAAAATCAGTGACAACAAATCTCATGATCAGGGGAACATTTTACAGGGGTCAGGTCAAAGGTCATGCAGAGGTCAAATTTTCGAAATGCATTTTCTAGACATCTGTATGGGATACGGGGCTCAAACTCTTGTGACAAGAAACTTATTGACTAGGGGAACACTTTGGAACGATGTGCAGGGGTCAGGTCAAAGGTTATCTGGGTCAAATCTTAAAATTTAATTGTATGGGCGTCTGTAAGGAGTATGGGATTCAAACTCGGTGACGCCAAACCTCATGACCAGGGGAACATTTTTGGAACATTTTGCAGGGGTCAGATACCTCTAAAACACCAACATGCCCCAGCTAGGTTTGTGGTCTATGACCACCATTTGCCACTAGTTAAACTTGTTATGCTCTACGCAACCCATGACACTGACATAGAAATAATGATCCAGGGATATCTGAACCTCTGCTTTGTTGACGACATTGTCTTGCTGGCTGATTTTAGTAGTACTTTTCTGACTGCTGTGGACAACGTCTTTTGTAGCAGCTCGAACCTCAGACTAAAGATCAACATTGGTAAAACAAGTAATCAGCAGCCAAAAGGTCGACCATAACAATTTCAAACGTCATCAAATTGTGTCGAAAACATTACTAATCTAATTAAATGGTCATAAGGATTCAGAAAATGTATAGTTTTACCTATCTAGGATGTACCGTTCTTGAGTTATTGCCTTTAAGGATTATTATATTGATTCCATACAATGTGTATAATAGTTCTGAAGTTTGTAGTCTTAAATTTCTATATTGTTAAATTATTTTGATATGTACTGAGCTGGTAAGGGCACAATTTCAAATATCTTGATATTATTATATTGAGCTTGAGTTGCTGAGACAGTAAAGCTGTATCAATTTCATAAATTCCTAATAGGTTACCCATCATATTTAATATTGATGCTTATGATTTATTCTAAGTAATCATATTAGTCTATACGTAATTAAGTAAAAATATTTACGCTTCACAGATTCTTTCCATAAACCCGTTTATATTATACCGTCATTGGATTTGAATTACTAGCCAAATATTATGAACAACCAGTTTTGAGCAAAGAACCAGTGTTAACACTCTCAGGTTACATGTAACATATTATATATCTTACCATAAAGATATATTTTCTTATTAGAAACAAAACAATATTTGACGTTTATATTTCACATTCATAATAATATTATCATAACCATAACTCGGCTTGCTTCACCCGTGTGTAAACAAATAGATTCGGCTGATTACACCTGAACAATCACAAATTGACACCTTAGTCAAAAACCAGATCTCATTTTTCCTCATTCCAAAAGACCTATTGCTCACATTCTTATTATAGGTATCTATTTTAATAAAATATTTGTTAGCGTCAACAAAATACCTGTAACCCGAAAACCCAATTCTGTCACAATAAATGACTCATATAAGGAATTTCTCTAGAGCAACTATCTTAAACTGTTTTTAAAAACGATTCGAGTGTCATTCCTGATATTTGTATGTAAACATATAGTAGAGTGTAAATAATGCATACAAATTGGTTTCATTGAGAAGAATGTTTTCCGAACTTTCTATTATCCCTATTTTGTCCCTTTAGTCGTTATTGGATTCTACTAGTTAAGGGGGTTCTCAGATATTTCGCATATATAGATCAAATGAGAAAACATTGCCTTTATGTTGATAGATTGAATACTTAAAGAGCCTATCGAGCAGTAATTTAGAGAAAGAAAGTCTGTAATATAAAGAGACACATTGTCGGCGCCGCGTTAAGCGTATATCTGTTATTGAAGTTCTGGAAGTTCTGGAACCGGAACTTAATTACAAATTGATCAATTTTTACACGAAAGTATTACATATCGGTATATAGACACACAAGTTTTAAAAACTGGACTTTGACCAAAATTGAGGGCGCCGTCTCGATGACTTGTGCTCTGCCACGTGGCTTTAGAATTATATACATATTATAAAATTGAATATTCATACGTAGTGGTATAAATTAAATTAGAAGAATTTTTTGACTTCAACACTACTTAAAATTTGATCGCTTACCGGTACCAACTGCGTCCTCAGCCGGATGTTATGGCTCTGATGATTTATGGCTTGTTGACGTCATCTGCTTCTAGTGTGACGTCATCGAAGGTTGTCAACAAGCCATACATCATTCATCAGAGCCATAACATCCGGCTGAGGACGCAGTTGGTACTGTGAAAGCGCTCCCGGTAAGCGATCAAATTTTAAGCAGTGTTGAAGTCAAACAATTCTTCTAATTTACATACATATTGTTGTCATAGATTTTGATTCAACAGCTCAAAATTAAAATAAGAAATAGAGTGTCAAGTTGAAAGTCAAAAATATTAGTATATTTTATTAGCATTTTTTAAACCCAACGCAACAATCCGAGTTTCGCGGATCGTATATTTAAGTAAAAAGTTCCATTACTCTCCGTTTATAGTGTGTAAAAAATTATTATTAAATTGATAGTTTGTTTAGATAGTCTTGAAACTTGGTGCATGTGAGTGTCGAAAATTTACAAGGTCATAACAAGGTTTATTTTATTAGCATTTTTTAAACCCAACGCAACAATCCGAGTTTCGCGGATCGTATATTTAAGTAAAAAGTTCCATTACTCTCCGTTTATAGTGTGTAAAAAATTATTATTAAATTGATAGTTTGTTTAGATAGTCTTGAAACTTGGTGCATGTGAGTGTCGAAAATTTACAAGGTCATAACAAGGTTATCTTAGTATATATTGTTGGATTGTCATCAAATTTAGTGGATGTGATCAACATGGAGCGCCGAATAGGGCCTTATGTTCAACATATCAAGGTCATTTGAGTATAGATTGTTGAATTGTCATCACACTTAGTGGATAAAATCACCATCGAGTGTCAAAAATGTTCAAACTTCAAGGTCATCTTGAGTCAATCATATTGTTGTATTGTTGGCTCAAATTTGGCGGATGTAAACTCATAATATTGTTACATTTCATTGGAAGACGATTAAGAACCATATATTGCCTCAGAATGACAGATACAAATCATTCGTGAGAAAATGATGTACTTGACTTTCTGCTCTTTCTGCTAGATGTGAATCCTTTTCAGGTAAAACTTATGCACAAACAGGGTCGGATTTGGGTCCCTGGACCAGGTCAAAATTTGTGAGGCCCTCTCACCGTGAGGTGATGTTGAAGCCCTTAGAGCGAAATGCGAAGCGCACAGCGCGAGCCTTACGGCATTGGGATGACCTCAATATTTTTTTTTTTTTTTTTACACGATTGTTATGTACCTTAGTAAACTAACATACCCTGCAAAAGACTTGAGGTTCTGTAGTTTTGTCAAAATCCTTGATTTTGAATAAACCGCAGGAACCGTCGGTTTATTATTACGATAGAAATGTTAGTTGAACGCGTACACGATGTGCATAGCACAGTACGTACATGGCGTGTATTTGTATTGCCTCGTTTGTTTGGCCCCAAATTAAAAGAAGACATATCTGACAGTAAACACTAACATTTTACACAAATTTACACAATTACAGTTCTATTTCTTATGGAAATATTATAATGTGGCCTTAAATACAACATAATGTTGGTACATATGATTTATTTAGCCAAGGATTTCCATATTTACACTGAAAAAATAATATCTTCATTTTGGCACAGAAAAACATTTGGGGAACTGGTGCCCTGTGTACAATGAAAAGACAAAAGTCATTGAAAGGCCATACATCCCACCTCAGCCGAAGTGTATTCAACTCCAATTGGAGTCGGAATACGAGTTGGTTTAGTCCCGCGCTTTAGTTAAGTGCATAATGGATTCTTAATGTGTTTGTAATGAGCAGAGCGCAGTTGCCGTATCCACGCATCCATGTTGCATTTAATTAAAAGGTTTTAAACAATTCCTCTTTTTTTCAATTAAAAAATCGCAGTAGCGGTGCCGCAAACAAAAAGCGTTGTTCTTACTATATAGTATTATTAAAGAGATTCCAATGATGCACTTTTAATCAACAGGTTTTTATAGTTCTTGCTATTTTGTGATAACATTATTTTTCGGTATTTTAGACCCTAACGCAGAATCTTCAAGAATTTTCTCTAGGACCAAGTATGTCTCATATTACCAAGCTCGGGTTGTGTGATGTAGCTGTCTGCTCGTAGAAACATTCTCTGAATTTGCTCGTTCATTGTCTAAGTCAGATAGTCATTCATTAAATTGCTTTCTCCAGAGGTCTGGATCATGACAGACATTTAAATTAAGAAACAATCCCTAAACTCCCTATGAGCACTAGGAATTTCTTTCTTTGTTGGGCCCTTCATAAATCTGCCTCTTCTCCTTGCGAGTTTCTTGTTATATCTGCCGTGCCTCTTACCCTGCATTCCCTTGCTGGTTTCTAAGATGGCTCCTGGCCTCAGGGCCGCGATTTTGTGTAATAAAATTATATCATATCATCGTACGTACACAACTGTGAGTACAATATTTTACATTCTTAGTAGATTCCTATTCAGATTAACAAGACAGTATAGCATTAGCTGTCAGACCGAACTTTACAGTTAGCTGGTATCATTTTTGGCAACAATATTTAAAAATATATATTACATTATCTATGATAAACCTTTGGCATATGAATGTTTTGTTAACTTCCTTCATCCTCTGCATGCTAAAATCTGTCGTTTCGGTTTAATACGATACTTACGACTCCAGATTAAATCACTTGAGACCTGATTATACATCAAAGATTGCAGACCTGATTATACATCAAAGATTGCAGACCTGATTTTACATCAAAGATTTATTAAAAGAGAGTGGTATATTATCAACACAATCTCAGACAAGGTCGCTGCCCATAGCACATTGCTTAGGTTAATGTTTTTCATTTTTAGCAGACTGTTTGACATTTTACAGTTCATATTTGCTATTCAAATCATAAAGTATTTTTCCAAAACCACTTTGTTTGGGGTGAACAACCTTTCAGTATTGGACATAGAGAAAGAGAGAGAGATAAAACTTTTAGTTTCTTTTCTTTTAGTTCTAATTCAAAAAACCTTCCCTTTTCAAAAACCTGAATTTGATGTGCACCCGGTTTTAGTCGAGGCCGGGAAGTATGGTCGGGTACCATATTAAAACAAGTTAAAATATTGCATAACAATAACGTATTTGGGCAGTTTATACTAAATTTGTCGAAGGGGAGGGTTGCAGCTTAGGGGTCTAAATTGTACAATAAAATAATTCGTTAATAATTTGTGGGAGAAATGTGGTATGAAAAGATCCATGTTTCTGCTGCATTGGTTATGGCTGGTAGGGTGCATTGATCGTACACCTTTTGCTTAAGGGCTGGGGTATGAACGTTTGGACAGTATTTATTTTGGGACATTAGAGCACATCAGACATATCGAATTGCATTCTGAATACGAAGAATGTCATTCTGATATCAAATAATTTTGATTTTTGAAATTCGCAATTTAATGCACATTTTATGGCAAATCATTAAAATTGATATTTTTGATATTTAACAGTACTTGAAGTAAACTTTATAAATCTGATGATTTATACTTAAAGTGTATGTAGGTGGGATGAAAAGCCGACGATCAATTCAAAATGTTGACCTTTCGTATTGAAGATATGGATTTTTTTTCCCAAAACACCAAACAAATTTAGGTCTTTTTAGGAAAAAATCCATATCTTCAATATGAAAGGTCAAAATTTTCAATTGACCGTCGGCTTTTCCTCCCTGCTACATACACTTTAAGAATATATCATTAGATTTATATAATTTACTTCGAGGACTGTTATATATCAAAAATTTGAAAAATATCAAATTTTTATAATTTGTCATAAAATTTGTATTATATTGTGATTTTCAAAAATGAAAATTATTTGATATCAGAAAGACATGCTTCGTATTCAGAATGCAATTCGGTAGGTCTGAGGTGCTCTCATGTCCCACAAAAAATACTGTCGAAACGCAATAAACGCTCATTTTAGATCCCTTAAGGGTAGACGAGGTATTGTTGGTCGAAGTAACCTAAAAATCGATTTTCATTACCTAGATCAATATATTATTGAAAATTAACACCTTGATGTTTTGCAAAAGTTCATTCTACAAATCGTATACTTTGCAAACTTGCTTAATTTATTGTTGTTAATGAGTTATGTAAGTTTTACAAAAGTGTTGTTGTTTCAACCCTCTTTAAAACGTAACTCAAGAACCGCAGCACCTTTAAAAGTATACCTGTCATATTTGAATTCTTCTACACGCTCGCTATGAATTGAGCAATGCAATTTTTGCTATAGCTCACTACCATTCGTAATATACTGTGAACTACCAAATCACAACAGTTTAAAATAATTAATAACCTTAAGACACCTGCTGAATGTTACCTTCCATAAATAAACTACGTATATCTTCCGAATTCCTCTTTTCATACATCAGTTCTTGGTTCTGTCAAAGATTTTACTCACTTTGGTTTCAAATTTCTTGCATACAACTTCAAGTGCACTTTGTTGGACATTGTCCACTAGTTGCCTGCACTTTTAATTGCCAATGTTCCTGGAGTCCCCTAACCTCTCATTATTTAGGATTTTGAACTTGTTTTCTAACTCCAGATGGAATTTCTCTTAACCAGGCTGTCTACATTAATGATTTTCATCTCACAGAGTAAGTCACTTTCAACATTTATGTTTAATTGAGTGTCACAACATCTTGGGTGATATGGAGGTTGTTTGGTAGTATGAAGTAGTTGTCATTTTTTTCCCATTTCAATGTCTGCCCTTATCATTCTTCAGACCTGTGCCAAAATATCCAACAGCAGCCGTCATATACCTATTTATTGTACAATTTTCTTTTATATATTTTGTTATAAATATCAAATTTCAAAAGAAGAAGAAAACAAAATATACAATAAACATCGCTAAAATGTAATAAAGTCGTAATACCGTTGCAATGGAACGTAGACTACATGTAAAACTGCAAACTTCTACAATAGGAAAGATTAATAATAAAATGTTTTCCCCAGAAGTTGATAATTGCAGTAATGGCGAGGTTTACCTTAGGGACTGGGAAAACATCCGGCAATCTTGAATCTATTCTATGTCTTGAATATGATATGTATGATTTCAAATGTTTTATTGATCTGAATTCATCTTTCCAATGCAAGTATGGAACGTTAATGAAACATCATAAATATGAAGAAATTTAGAGAAACAGCGGCGCAACCTTTGATTTTTATGCCTTGAATATGATATCTATGATTTGAAGTAATTATGTTTATCGATCGAATCCAATAAAAGCATGGAATATTAATGAAACATTGTCACCTAGGAGTTTGTTGTTATCACTGAATGTCATTGACATATTCTAGGTAGATTTTAATAGTATTGTTTGGGCATTCAAAACTCTTACGGTCTTTATAAGTCATGCGCGGTTCTCAAGTGGTGCCTTAGTTGTAGATTTTTCACGAAATTAGGGCTCTTAGGGGTATGGTTAGGATTGGGATCGCCCCTTTACTGCCGATAAACACATCCCAAAAAGTAATTACCCTTTTCTTTTACGAGTCATTCATTCAAAATCTATGCATTCAATTTTAAAACTGAATAGATAAAAGAAACCAATTTTAGTTATGCAAATTTTGATACGTCATTTGTCTGGATAGCTTCAAATTAATTTCTAGCCATATGGTGACACCTTACTATACACTCCTTGATAAATGTGTGACTATTTTTGCATTTTTCTCAAAATAACACACTGGTAAAAAAAGTTAAGTATATTATAGGGGCAAGGAATCCAGTTACTACACTGGAATTTCAGTGACACAAGACACGCAGTACATTATTTCTGACAAAGAAAGAGGTACCGCCGCAATGTACCTCATTTCTAATAAACCACTTGTATTGAATCACTGAATGCGATAGGCCTATACCCCTTGGATTTTTTTCAATGAAAAGGGTGTTCACCTCAAAAGGGTTCACTTGGTTACCCGTATATTACAAGGACGCGTCGTTAAATCTGCGCTGGAATGATATTGTATCTGTCATCTAAATCGCTGCTAGCTGAAACTTAATTTCTGATGCAATATACTTAAGAAATGAATGGAGAAAAAGGCCGACGGGAACATATTTGTGAGTGACTTTGCACTCACATTGTAACATATATGTTTTGATCAATCTCTACTTACTATCAAATTGGATCTCTGGTGCAATCCAGTGTCTTGTAAACATTTTTAAAGTTCAAAATATTGCAAGTCGTCAAAACATATGTTTGCGTAACACCTGTTTAGGAATGCTGGTAACGCGGGCCAAATACATACAGTAGTAGGTGGATAGACAGGGTATTCTTACAGGGATAGGAAGAGCCAGGAATACATAAATGTAATTAAAATGAAAAAGAAAAGTCATAATTATGTGACTTGTTTTAATTTTATATGGCTAATAAAAAAGCATTAACACCGTACAGTGACGAGTTGCTCCAATTAGGGTGCGGTACTGTTATTTCCTTCAGTGACCAAAGTCAATTTTATGACCTCGCTATCTTGAAACTTTTTAATGCAGAGGATGATTTAAGCACTTCCCAGCACTCCACTGGGGTTAACTTGCGGTTAGCAGCTGTGTGAGTGAACGTGACACCACTGCCCGGGACCACTGCATAAACGTGTATGGTTAAATTTGAATTTGGACTGATATATTTACAATAAAAACACATTCAAAATGTCGGTCGATTTCACATTTTATGTTATCTACAGAAGGTGTGAATTATCCTTCATGCATACATCACTTTAGATCTGAAATCGACTAATTAATAATGACACACGGGCAATTCTAAAACAACATCTTTTGCACAGACTTCAATGGGATTTGAGAAGTTAAGTGGCAGTTGAAACTCGCGTGATAACACTTTTACAGTGCATGATGGGGCTTCCTTAAATCATCCTCTGTTTTTAATGTAAATGCAATTTTGGCCCTGATATTTAGTCACAAGTCTGTTCTGAAGAAAACAAGAGATTAATAAATGTCAACCGACAATAATATTAATATCCATTTTCGTCAGCACTTAAACAAACGCAAAGAACTAAATATTTAGTTCGAGTACTTAAGTAGAGAAATTAGCTACGTTACCAATTTTTTTCATTTCAAATATGACAATTTTAAATGACTTAATGACTTAATGGATCACTGAATAGGCCTTTAAGTGGACAGTTGGAGACTGATTTTAATGTTTGGACCTTGATCACCTAAAGAACCCATTGAATAAGAAATCATCTAGCCAACGTCACGTAGATGTAGTAGTTAACAACTGCTTCGTTATCCCTTCTCCCCAGTCTTTCGAGTTCCATATCCCCTCCTTGTCCAGGAAAAGTACGCCTGTCTTAATTGTTGAAGAAGTGATCAGTTTTCTTACAATTTTGCTCTTCGCTGGAGCTTGGTCGACGGAGTTGATTCAGATATATTCATAGATTGTTTTTTTCCTTGGTTTTTCTTGTCACTACAAATTACAACCCTGGCAAAAGGAACAATATTATTATAACTGCAATCCCATGAAATTATATTCCGCATACCATGCCAAAATTAGTGTTTCTTTCAACCTTCTCTGAATATCCCTTTAAACAAACTGTGCTACACATCGATTAACCTGTCATCTCATTTATAAAATCATCGACTTGCGTAGGGTTATATGTTTTGGACGTACGTAATCTGTCAACTTAAACTGAAGTAGCCTAAATGTTAAAATTAACGTTGACATGTGATATCATGATTTAGATCACTCAAATATTACCTCATGTGCTGCTATAGATCAATAAAAACATATTGCATGACATAAAAATGTCAGTGATAATGATATCAAGATCATGACTATTTTTACAGCTTGTACCTACTTCTTAGAACTACTCACGTCATCATAAAGTTTGCCTTGAACACAATTGCTTCGGAATGAGTCATTACATATTCTGTTTTCTTTCTTATTATTATAGTTTAAAATTCGAATTAATTGCAGGGTTTAGGAAAGGATGGTGAGATTTATTAACAACCATATAAACGAGAGGGTCAACTGTGCGCATGCGTTTGCTGCTCTTGTCTTACACAGATCAATTACCGAAGGTTATTCCGGGTAAATGAGACTTAGCCAAAGCTGGTCATTATTCATTCCTATTATATTATTTTGTAAACAAGCATGGCAAGGAACAGCAAACTGCATGTTGGATGGTAGACTTTCCTGGAAATGATACAAAGCTACAAAACATTAAACTTGACCGAATTGATATGCATTATAATTAATCAAAAGACAAAGGACGGTGCTCGAAAATTCAAAGAGTCGGTTCCCGAGGATCATTTTAGTAAAGGTTAAATCAACTTATTTATTCATTCATATTATTTTTGTTTCTATATATAAACAAGCATTCAAGGAATAGCCAATTAACCCTAGAATTATATTTTGTAACACGGACTCCGAAGGGGGTTTTCAATTATATATAAACATCATATACAGTCTATATTCATATGTCTAGCTATTGGTCTCTTCTATCCAGTGATACCAAAATAAGTACAAATATTCCCTATATAATGTCATAATTATGATGTCATAATGTGAGCGCACCAATGCAAATTTGGGGAATTCTGGTTATGTACAAAAGTATAGGCAAAATTAATTTTAAGTTTAAAATTTCTACGAACATGCGATTTTCACCATATTTTCTCCTGAATATAAAAGGAAATGACAATTTCATCCTAACTAACTAGTATAAAAAAATTCAATAGCTCTTGGAAGAATTTTACAAGAGCGAAATGAAAATCATGGATTTTACTGTAGACACCAATTGTGGGCCTCATCCACTCCCTCTATGGTCATTTTTGATGGCCGGTCATACCCCTGGATAAGGTGCTGAGGTGTAACAACTTTATCACTAAAATGAGCGCAAATGGATCTACGATTAGCTTAGGTCGTTTGGGCGTTAAAACTCGCGTTTTTTTTATGACGGATAAAAAATCTTAATCGGGTTGGTAGTTTTAGGGATAACAGGTGAAGGTTGGATGGTAGATTTTCTTGGAAATTATACAAAGCTACATTAAACTTGACCGAAATGATTTACATTACAATTAATCAAAAGATAAGACTAAGACAAAGAACGGTGCTCGACAAACAAAGGTAAATAAATAGAACTGAACATTGTTCACTTGATTGTTGGGAGAGACCTTCTTTTAACTGTTCTTTGTCTTCATACCTGTTGCTCACTTTTCTTTGTATACATTTTTCGTCCACGAAATGTCCAGATGCCTTTAGTTATAATGGTTTAATCGGTTTCTGCTAGGTATCAGGAGAATGGTTACGGAATAAGATTGCACGAAAGTGGTGATTGGACGAAAATAACAGTCAAAGATGGCTGACGTCTTGCAAGAGTTGGGGACTCGGAGCTATTAAAAGTAATAATGGTTATGTAGTATGTAGTTACTCAAAAAAGACATGATGGCATCTAAATACGTGCAGAACACACACGACAATATGTTTGGTGCGAGTCAAGGTCATCCGGTGCCTTATGGACTAACCATGTGAATTTTCAGTCTTCTGAGTCCTCCAGACCTTGAAGGACCTTTTCCTTTTAAAGCTGGTAGTTTTCTTCCTTCCGACAGTTCCATGAATCATACATTTGAGAGGTTTTTCAGCATTTCTTATTGAAGGTAAATCATTTTCTTTTGAGAGAGCTTTCTTTTATGTTTTATTCAGTACATGGCTCCTTTTTCTCTCTATCAAATCGAATATGTATTGCTTTTATATCCGAGATACAAAATAAATGTGACTTTTTAAGAGACGTCCTTTGTTTATTACTGACTTAAACACCATTCGCTATTACATACAGTTGACGTTGTGAATTAAGATGAGAGTCTACTTGGGTTCAAAATTCCATTCATTCATGAAAAAGTTATTTTCAAATATAACGTCATTCTTGCAGATTCACGCAAATCCTTTGTTGTGTCTTTCTATATAGATTTATGTCAGACAAATCTGTCAAAACACTATTATAAAGCTGTCGTCGACTTTCTCCTATGTCTTCCCTGAGAAGCATCTGCTGGTATATTTCATTTGTGTAAAGCTTAGGTTACATACTCACATTATAGATGCGTCTTCAGGATTCTATTCTTTGTAATGTGTGAGTGAACTTGAGAAAACAAGGCTGACGATCACGGTCAGAACACAATTTTGTTTTGAGTTTCATACACATATTTATATTATATGGGTCAAATGCATCTCAACCACTTAGATAAATCAAAAAACAACACAAAGATTTGCAGTCAAAATACCATCCAAATTTTCAAATTATTTTGAAGTTTTTCGCACTAAAAGCATATATTTTAGATTCATTGGTGCAAAACGATGCAAATAAAGACCATGCACCAGATATAGCTTTCGCAAGCGTAAAAGTCTTATCATTTTAAAGTTTAAGAACGTTTTGTGCATAATTTTGACATTGTTTGGCTAAAACGTCGATTTCTCAGAATTCACTTTTATTTTTGAGACATTATAAAATTTGCAAGCAAAAGATAAACTTTTTGCACTGTCGTTTAAAGCACATCAAAGTCTAGGAAAAGGTTTTCTCACTTTTTCAAAATATTTGTTTTAAAGCAAAATGTACACCATTATGCGCAATCTTTGCTGATCAAAGTGACAAAATTACTTTTTGCACATATTTTTCTCAATGTTTCGAAAAACGAGGCAAATGATTTTGACAATGAATGTGCTCGGATACTTCAGGAAATGATTCTGCTCACTTATCACTATTTATGTAATATAAATGATTAAATGGCATTTAATATTAGCTTACAGTGATATTTTGATTTTATGCATCTATGTTCATTTTAAAATTGAATACATGCAACCAGTTTCCTATGTAGGAAAGACTGCCATGTTGATAATATTGATTGGTTCTAATGTTTTACTAACTTTTAAAATAGTACAAGGCGTAACCTACAATGCTGGCCATGAGTGTTGAACATCCCCCGGTCAATGTTGAATCCTACTTTTTGGTCACGCGCGCCTAGTGGCACCCAACATTGATTGGTGGGGAAGGCCTAGGGGAGGATTTGGGTGTTAGGAAAATGTATAGGCTTGACACCAACGAACCCCCCCTTTCATCACGTTACAAATTACGGAAATAAGGCCTTAATAAAGTGTACGTTTTCCAAAAGTGTCCAAACACATTTTGGCCAGCATTGTAGGTAGTAAAATACTAATGAAGGTTTTGCTCATTAACCTGAATGCATTTCAAAAATACTAAAAAGTAAAGGTTTGCTTTAGTGCACGGCTGATTATAGAAAAATATACACTCATTGATTTGAGCCTATTTACTAACTAATTTGAATATCTTGACGATATGTACATTGCAAGGCTAAATGCAGAAAACCGCAAGACCTATCAGAGAGGGAGGGGTAGATCGTTTAATATACCTAAATGAAGGCCCGAGGCTATAATGTTTCCAACCTCTTCGCACAGAAGTAGAACACCTATTTCCTTATTGAATTATAACAAATCGAAGTGACTATACAGAATCGGCATTGTTCTTCCTGAGGACCCAGAAAACTTAACCCAATGCTGCTAATGTTATAATTACGACAATGCTTGAGATATATAGGCTACTGGGTAAAACTAAAGCGAAATTAAATTCTAAACACGGACTCTTTATGCCATAGTATTTTCAATTAAGTCTCTTTTTTGCCAGTTTTGCGTGTGGTGAATATTCATTACAAAGTAAATTGTATATCAGAGAACTGGTTCATCGACCTTGAAAGCAGGAGAAAGAGACCATGATACATTATCAAATTATCATGTATTTTTAAAATGAAGATTATAGGATTTAATAACATATAAAGTAAAGATTGTTTTCAATATCAATTCCTTGAAACAACTCAATTTTTTTGCATGTGATCCTTAAGGCCCGGTCACACTGTGACGGACGATAAGCAACGAAAGGTGACGAACATGAAAATCACAAAATGTTGACGGCAAAGCGACGACAAAAAGAGCAAAAACAAGATTCGGTGACGAGTGGGAACGACCTTTAGCGACAACACGACGGCAAGGGACGAGAGGATGCGGCAGGAAACGGAGACTAGCGACCAAATCCGGACGTTGTCTGGGCGATGAGTGACGAAGTCTCGACGGAGCCCGACAACAAGCAACGAGGTCAGACGGCTGGCTGCGGATTTGCTTGCGGCAAGGAACGGCAACTGACGGTGGATTGCGGTGATGATGACGTGACTCAGCAGCCGACATCAAAGCCTGTGTGTGTGCGGGTCGTATAGTCCCCTTTGGCGTTCCCACTCTTCACAACGTTCTGATCATCCACTCAAAAAATATCAATATCAATAATAATCAAATATATTAACATCAATATCAACAATAATCAAAAATAGTAAAATCAATATCAATAATAATCCAAATTATTATCTTTATCAATAATAATCAAAAATATTACCATCAATATCAATAATAATCAAAAATATTACACATATCAATAATAATATTAAAAAAACCAATATAAATATCAAAATAGTAAAATCAATATAAATAATAATCTAAACTTTTAATTCAATTATTATAATCAAAGATATTAATATCAATATCAATTAGGCATATTATAATCAAAGATATTAATATCAATATCAATAATAATAAAAAATATTTACACATATCAAAAATAATCAAAAAAATTAATATAAATATCAATAGGAATCAAAATATGAAAATCAATATTAATAATAATCCAAACTATTATATCAATATCAATATATCAATAATGATAAAAATACTATCATCAATATCAATAATAATCCGAAATATTAATATTTTTGATTATTATTGATATTATTTTCTTTTTATATGAACTTTAAAATTGCATCGTGCCGGGTAGTCTATTGAAATCGAACTGACGTCAATAAAGGTCAAACATCGCACAAAAAGACTTGATTAGAATTTACCGTCATTCATCGTGAGTTGCCGTTAGTTGTCGCTGAGAATCCGTCAGCGACCGCAGACGGCCGAAATTATTCGTCGGGAAATTTTCAACATGTTGAAAATTTTGTGACGACAAAAAAGTAGTTGAGATTCCGTTCAAATTTCGTTGGAGACCGCAACCCTCATTTCTTTGACGTTTCCATACCGTGGGAAGCCGTCTCTAGTCGTTTTGAGGTCGTCACAATTTCGTTGGTAGTCGCTGTCAACGACCATAAAAAAAAAGACTTGATTAATTTTTACAATCCTACAAATGCATATATCTATCTCATGAATCGCACAAAAAGTTTAAAATCGTTGACCATCGTTTAAAAATCGTAACCCATCGCAGACCACCGTTTCAATGCCGCAGGTACTCGCAAACGATACTCGCAAACAATATCCGTCACTCTCCGGACAAAATTCGCAAGTCACTGTCGCACCAAGATCGTTACAATTTCGTTGCTTGCCGCAACGTGTCGTCAGGGTTCGAGATGTGACGTCGCCTGCCGTTGGTTATTCGTCAATGGACGTTGACAACGACTACCAACGAAATTGTGACGACCTCAAAACGACTAGAGACGGCTTCCCACGGTATGGAAACGTCAAAGAAATGAGGGTTGCGGTCTCCAACGAAATTTGAACGGAATCACAACTATTTTTTTTTATGTCGTCACAAAATTTTCAACATGTTGAAAATTTCCCGACGAATAATTGTGGCCGCCTCCGGTCGCTGACGGATTCGTCAGCGACAACTAACGGCAACCCACGATGAGTGGCGGTAAATTCAAAATTGCAATTCGCAGCTTAACGTCGCTTGCCGTTCACCCCTATTCGTCACTGTGTGACCGGGCCTTTAACCTTCAAGCGATTAATGCTAATCTTACAATGAGATACCTAATTACCTTCATTTTAAATCAACTAACTAATTCAACATTTACATAATTGTATCCTGTCAAATGCACTGTCTATAAATGATATACAGTATTATCTCCCTCAAGATAGACGATTGAGGGCCAACCAAGACAATCAAACATAAAGCTGAATGTTAATGATTATCTTTTCTCCTAATAATACTATACTAAGGTTAACTGACACTTGATCTACAAAATGGAGCCCGAATTTACTTGCGTGATTGAATTAAAAAGAAGGTAATTCGGTATCTCATTGTAAGATTAATTTAAATAGAAATTTCAATTTCCAATTTCAATTTCAATTTAACAATAAGTCGTGAAATAGATAAAGTTTGAGATCAATACTTGTACATATGTACACTCGAATAAATAATAAGTTGATCTTAAATTAATGCCTCAGTTTTCATACGGGATTCGAACAAATATCTGATATTATTGAGATACCCACGATTTCGATTTACATTATCGACGCCTTTGCCACTGCGAAATCGTGTTTTCACAAAGGGATACTTTATAAGTGTCGATGACATTCTTGATATGCCATGTAACATAACGAGCTCCTCCGTTACTTTGTTGTTACTAAATGTTGCTTTCTCATGATATACGAATAATGTAAGGTACTATATACATGTACATAAACAGTTGTTAAATAACAATACGGAAATACGTGTTTCCGCATTTCCGTGTTTCCGTACTGTCATAACAAATGGAAGTAATTATATACAAAATCGGTATTGTTCTTCCGGGGGACCCAGACAACTTATCCCTATGCTGTTAATGTTATACTTACGAAAATGCTTGAAATAGATACCAAACTCAACTCTAAATCAAAGAAAAGCGAAATTAAATTTGAAGCACGGATTCTTCATGCCATAGTAGTTTCAATTATGCTCTTTTTGCCAGTTTTGCGTGTGGTGAATATTCATTTAATATAAATAAATCAGATTCATCGACCTTGAAAGCTGGAGAAAATTATTCGGATTGAGACCATGATACATTATCAATGTATTATAAATTATGTTCTCATTAAATGTAGAGTTAAAAGATTTAATTACTATAAAGTAAAGATCGTTCAATATCAAGACCTTGAAACTAATCCTTTCTGTTTTGCATGTCATACTTAAATAAAATCAGTTACATCCAGAAGCAAATGAAAATGCTAATTATATATATGAAAATAAGTTAAAAGTCTGCATACCATTTTGAAATTAAGTGGCTCTCTGTCTCTATTATGTGATGTGCCCAGAGTAATTATATTTGATTATTTATCATTGTTTTACAATTTAAAGTTATTATATGAGAGATGTAATATTAATAGAATAGGACTTATAACAGTGTTGTTAAGAGCTATATAATAGTCCATATACTTTCAAACCAGACATATCTTATGTTGTTAATGTACCACTATCTAGTGATATTGGAGAAGATCTAGAATACGTCAAAATACGCACCTCTTCTAAGATAGGAATACACACTTCTGTCTATTTGCTGACGTATGGTTTATGAAACAACACATCTGTAAATGTAAGTGGAAACAGGGGGACTGTATGCGAGGCTGGCTTGTTTCTATTATAAATTGTGTGAAAGGTGAAAAGAGCACCATTTTGGAGATTGCCATCTTTGCGAGGATTTTATGCAAAGGAAAGGTTTTCAGTGATAATAACTTTCATCCACACCACACACTCGCCCCACTCTTCCCACACCACTCACCCTTACGCACCAATAAGTAAGAGACCAAACAATTACCAACATTATTAACACAACAAACAATAAACGCAAAGAGTCGACTTTCCTCACCTCATACAAACCCACACCCCATGAACATCACACACCCTCGTTTGAGTTATAAAGAGTTTTGGCAAAGTCTAAACAGAAATATCACATGTAATAAGTGCCGCTTGGTAGGAAATATATATATTGAAAATCCATGATGTTTATACACGCCCTCTTCTGTATACGCTGTAAAGCATATTTTCTGTGAGAAAAACAAGACAACCAAAAATAAAGCTGCATGTTGGTTATCCTCTTTCCCTAATGTGTTTATGTTGACTGAGACCTGAACTACAAAATGGAGTCCTGTGAAAGATTTGTATGTCTTAAATTACAATATAAAGAAAAATCTATCAAACCCATGTCACGACTTATAGTGGTTTACTTAATAAAACAATAGGAATTTGCCACGTTTGAGATCAAATTTCACATGACCGTAATAATCTGAAAACATTCTCAAAAACGCATTATCGTGGATAAGATACTAACTAAAGCGTAGAGTTTCTTTGTCATTTCAACAATACTTGTTGATAACATCATGGTCATTTAGCCGGAATGTAATTGACTATTTCTTGTTTTGAGAGATCTCTAGTGACAGAATTTAAACATAGGGAGTCCAAAATCAAATATTTCAAGTCGGTAAACATCACCAGCAGCATGGATATCTTAAAAGTTAATATCCTTTAAAGGAGCACTTGAACTGCGAATAAACTCAAAATTTTAGTTATTTGGAAATGTTTTTATGCTTTCAATAAAAAAGAAAATCAGAATAATTGTACATGTACAAGTTTGTTCTTTTCACATGTGTATTTGGATCTTACTTTGGTTCAAAATTGTAAAGGTACTTTTGGTATACCCTTCACTTGAGAAAATTCGTGTTTCAAATTTAATTTAGCTAATCTTTGATTTATAGTATTGCTTTGCTCGCTATCAATTTCAAGCGTTCTCGTAATTGTAACATTAACGGCATTTGGTAACTTTTTTGGGTCCCTAGTAAGAACAATACCGATTTATATCGGAAATTTATAAGTGTTCTACTTCTACGTGAAGAGGATATAAACATTATCTCATGGCCTCGAGCCTTCATAATATGCTACGCGATATAATTCCTCTAGTAGTGCAGCTGCAGTGGGTTTGACGTTGTTTTGGAGACCATAGTTTTGTGTTTGATAGATTGTGCTTTTCAATACCACCATTTTCAAAAATATATTTCCTGGACCTCTGTCAGCATTGAGCATTTTGAGATATGGAGGGTCTTGGAAAGCACCATCAATCAAAAACAATACTATGGACACCAAAACAAGCTTCTGTGGCAAAATTACGTTTTGCAGCCGGACTATATCTGATACTTATGGCTTCCTGCATTTATCCTTGTAATGTACACATCTTCAAGACATAATAAGCTTAGAAAATAAGCTTCATCGTTAAGTATTATATTTTCTTTTAAAAGCAGCCTTGAAAGTAAAACAAATGTTTCATGTAATGATGTATATTCATACGTAGCGGTAAACGTAAATAGAAAGCAAATTTATACTTCTACGCTACTCAAATTTGGTACACTCACCGAAGCGCTTTCACTGGGTCAACCGGCGTCTTCAGCGGATGTTATTGTTCTGAAGATTGTTGTTGCTAGTGATGTAGTACTAGGACAACTCCGATGACGTCACAGATGTTGATGACGTCAAACTTGAAGATGTTGTGCCGCCCCCTTGGTTCCGGGGAGTCAGGAGGTTGTCCAAGCCTTTGTCACGGTTCGGTCTGGGTCTTTTAGTTCTGATATGGATTGCTTCCAAGACCCTGCGAGGGAAGTCATTGGACTCCCTTTCTAACACTTTTACGTTCTCCCAGTCAATATGGTGTCCTTTGCTCCTGATGTCCCTCGCAGGGTCTTGGAAGCGAAGGTGCGCATACGCATTACGCGTGATCGCGTAATCAAATTGTTATATTATTTGTCTGCAGCCCTTTCTCCCTTCCTTGCCGTAATCTGTCCCCTCTTCTATTCCCTCTCCGCGTTAACAAGCTCTAAAATCCATTACCTCTCCGCTGTCAGTTAATTTCGCCTTGCGTTTACCCTTGGTTTGAATACAATGACCTCTGAAGCAGTTGTGTTCGAGCGAGAGTTATCAGAATTAGGTACAAGATATAAGAAACATTCATCTTGATAATATTTGACAGCGACCTTTTTATGTCATGCAATAATGTTTTTATTGACCTATAGCAGCATATGCGCCATTGAGTGGTCTAAATCACGATATGGCATATCAACTTGTTATATTACTTCGCTTAAAGTTGATAGATTACAAGTATTCAACTCGTAAAAGGTATATTTTATGGGGAGACTGAAGATGTAACTAGCCAAATAGTGCAAATGTCATCATTTTTAGTTATTTCCAGACTAAACTACTTTATAAATAAATTTATAAATAAAGCTGTTTAAAATTTGCTACAATGTGTTTCTTATGTTTTTTAATTGGTTTTCAAAGAGCGACTTTTAATCAAATTCAAAGATAAATGTTAACTATGACTAATCTTACAACTATTTTGTAAAAGGTATATTTTGCATGGTGTTTGCATTATGTTCTTGTTCCCACTCAGCTCTTGTTCAGTTATCTTATCCTGTGATTACTATCGTATAGGGTCTCATCAAATGTAGTATCTTGCAATATCTCAGTATATGATAAATTATGTCGTTAATATAGATCATACTGCAGTTACTGTCCGTTTTCCTATACACAATACACAGTGCTCTTTCCCATTGACGCGTGACCTCTACAAATAGCCTACGTTAAAAGTATGGGGATATGCCTAGTTAACGTCGCTGTGTGAAAATAACCGGCCAATATTAAAAGTACTCTTCTAAAGTTCTAGAAAATATAGTTTTGTAACATGTCCTAAATTTTTAGCTAATTTAGATGTTTGGAAATATGCGTACTTTGGTGTTTTACGAAGGATATGTAAACGACAGATAACACCAAAAAATATGAAGAAATTATTTCCAAACCGTGTTAAGTCTGCAAACCACCATGTTTCTCATTTTCAAGAACCCCCTTCCTCCTTAAGGTTGACCTTCACGTGTTGATATTATTTTATCTAAAATACATTTGTCAGCTAATAAATGCTCTCAATCCTATGTTTTCCTCAATGATAGTATTTTTGTTAGCATAAAGTCACGCTGTTTATCACCATGTATACTAAATTATACTGTATCAATCAATACTTCTGATATTATCTCACATGTATGCTTACGATCATGGCAACTTAATGTATTTTCTGGCAATTAACGCCTATTGATTTTTTGTTCTCTGTCCAAATTGATTTCATTCCTTGCAATAATTTTGGTAATGTTTTCTTATAATGGCATATTCATCGACCAGACAAACACGTCCTATAGCATGTTTTCTTTTCATGCCCACGTGGTCTCATTGTTTACATGCATTACTCTCTATAATGATCACTACGTGATTGGCTACTGTCATTTTGTAAGGCATTATTAGATTGCCGCCTCTTTTGTACTTCATCACTATCTTCAAGGATATATTTACTCATGCTCTCCCACTATATTGATGTCTCAAACCCTCATTATTGACTTCTACTATGATATGTATTGATCTTTGTATACCAGAATTATTGCCTCATCATTGTATCCATTGGTATAACTGCCCATGTTCCTTCATATATTGATGTTTCAAACCTTCATATTGATTTCAGTATTGATACGTAAAGATTTCTGTATACTAGAACTGTTGCCTCATCACCATACCCTATGTGTATGCCCTCTCATTTTATTGATGTTTTATATTGATTTCGGGTTTGTTATATTAAGTTTCCTATCAACTAGATTTGTAACCCTATTATTTTTCAACAAGTGTATTCTAACCCATGGTAACCCATATTGATTTCCAGATACACACATTGATCTCCGTATTGATATGCGAATGATCTCCGTAAGGTTACACGAAGAAACGTATAAAAAACGTATAAAAGACGTATAAAGTTGTTCTCTAAAACCGCGTTTTCTCAGCAATCAAATATCGCAGTGAGTCAAATGTTGGTGCATGGATGTATCTTAACATTATTTTTGTGTGTTTATACAAATTTTTAGAATCCGTTTGAAAATCCTTCGTTTAAATCATTTTTACGCACCATGTTCACAAGATCAAAAACACGTTCCATGCAGTTTTTTTTCAAATATTCGCTCCGTATAAAACCACGCCGAGTGACTGTTTTCTCCTTTTTTGTATTGTACTACAAATCGACCAAAGAAATAATGTTGCCATGGGGAAGAACC
The DNA here is from genome assembly GCF_039555335.1 of Amphiura filiformis. Classification (NCBI taxonomy): domain Eukaryota; kingdom Metazoa; phylum Echinodermata; class Ophiuroidea; order Amphilepidida; family Amphiuridae; genus Amphiura; species Amphiura filiformis. Next base: position 38,794,390 of record NC_092644.1, on the reverse strand, counting down.
AAATACAGTACCGATTACATTTTATTAGCCCGTTTTTGGGAACAATTTTCGAGAATCTTGTACCACAAAACACTGTTATGTTACATTATCGATATCTGGATTGTGGAACGTTAATTTTGATTTCTAACTGCCTACATTATTTCTCAAAAGTATGTCGATTCCTTTACTATTTGAATTTCATTCCAAATTTAAGCTACTTTTGCAAAAATCGAGGTTTTTCGCCATCGATACCTCCGACATTTACAGCGGTGATGAGATTGTTTACCATAAGAGCCTGGTATGCACTATTCCATAATACTAATAGTCAGTTTGAGATCAATCGATTTCACAGGTCACTCAGTAGCTCAATCGGTTAGCGCGCGGCCGGACTCACGTTCGACTATATAATACTATAGTTTTGAGCTGGAAAACTTTGGTACGTGTTCGAGTCCCTATGTGGTCCATTCCATCTATTTTATTTTATTTTCTCTCACTTTTTCTTTTTTTCTTGTTCGTTTCTTTCTTTCTGACTGCAGCGATTGATTGTTTTTGCCCGTTTTTTTTTTTTTTTTATATAATTCAGGAATTTTTAGGCTATACTAATCTAATTGGCAATAGAATTTGATGTTAATGTTTTTACTCGTTATTTATGTCGTGTCTGTACTGTAGTAAATGTCTAAAGGGGGAACTCTCGTCTTACTTGTGTGCTATCTGTTATGTCAATCCACAATCAATGCTCTGCTTATAATACTGATGAGCCTTCTAATCAACAATTAAACATATGGTATTGTAAAAACTGTATTGGTAGAATTCTACCATTTAATCACTTCATTGATGATGAAGAATTTAATCACGAACTAAATCAATTTTATTAAAATCAGCCAATTACATTAAGTAAACTTCAATCACTAAACATAAATCCATTTAATTTAAACGAAACAGAAGAAAATGATCCTAATTGTGCATATGATATACCTAAATCTAATGATAAATGTATTTACCACTGCAGTGGTTCATTTAATGATCTTATTAAAAATAAAAACTCCGACCTAAGCATCATCCACTTTAACTCGCGCAGCCTAATTGAAAATAAAGACTCTATATTCACTGACTACCTTCAAACAATAAACCATAAATTTTCAATTCTAGCTTTTAGTGAGACCTGGTTTTCGGACAAAACCTCGCCTTCTCTCATGCACATTGATGACTATACTATTGCCCATGTTGATAGAAAGAAAGATAAAAAAAAAAGGCAGAGGAGGAGGTGTCGCTATCTACGTCTCTAATGATATTAATTTTAAAACTCGGAATGATCTTAAATTAAAACCTAGTCCTGATTATGAATCACTTTTTGTTGAAATCGAAACTAAACCTAAAAACACAATCGTTGGTGTAATTTATAGACCCCCTGATAGCACTGCATATCCATTCATTGATTATTTATCTGCCACTATTGATCTAATTAATAAAGAACATAAACCATCATTTCTATGTGGCGACTTTAATTTTGATCTTTTAAAGTCAAATCCCAACAGTGCTACCAACGAGTTTCTCAACCAATTCTATTCATGTTCTTTCTACCCATTAATTGATAAACCAACTAGAGTCACAACTAAATCATCCACCTTAATCGATAATATATTCACTAACATTCTTGATATTAAAATCACACCAGGCATATTTTTTTTTAATATCACTGATCACTTCCCTGTCTTTCAAATCCTAAACCTATAATAACCAAGGTTGTTAACAGTTCTCTGTTTTCTGGAACATTCCCTGACACTCTTAAGCAATCTATAATAACACCTGTTCTAAAGAAATCAAACCTTGATCATAACATTCTTAAGCACTACAGGCCCGTGGCCAATATCAAGTTCTTGTCAAAGGTCATCGAGAAAGCGGCGTCATGTCAAGTAGGTAGCCATATAGACAGGAATGATCTGGGCGAAAGAAATCAGTCTTCCTACAAAAAGTTTCATAGCACGGAAACTGCTCTGCTAAAGGTGAAGAACGACCTTCTCCAGTACGTTGACGACAGCAAGACTGTACTGTTGGTGCTACTTGACATGTCGGCCGCTTTCGATACGGTTGACCACCCCATTCTCCTTCAGAGGCTTAGAGATAGGTTTGGAATGTGTGATTCCGTTGTTTCCTGGTTTCGATCTTATTTTGAAAACCGTACCACCAGGGTGTCCATAAAGAATGCCTTATCCAATGAACACGTCCTCACTTATTCTCTGCCTCAAGGGTCTATCATAGGTCCTCAAGGTTTTATATTGTATATTTCACCAATAGGGGATATAATTCGCCGTCATAATGTTAGTTTTCACTGCTATGCAGATGACATCCAATTATATGCTGCTTTTGATCATAAAGTCCCCGGGGAGTGTGAACGGACCATGGATCGTATTACCAATTGCATATCTGATCTTAATATGTGGATGTTGCGCAACAAACTGCAATTGAACCAAGAAAAGACAGAGTTTTTTGTTGTTGCGGGCCCAAGAGTGTTAAATTTAGTGTCTGATATCCAACTGAAGCTTGATGGTAAATCAATTGAGCCTTCAATCTCTGTTAAGAACCTGGGTGTAACCTTTGATGGTGTAATGAACATGTCCATCCATATTAGTACCCTGTGTAAAACTATCAATTTCCACATTCGCAATCTGTGGCGCATACGCCGTTTTATTTCTCAGGAAGCCTGTCATCATGCCGTTAGAGCACTTGTCCTGTCCCGCATAGACTATGCTAATTCTCTTTTGTTTGGTGCTCGTGAGGCCGACCTCAAACGGCTACAACGTGTCCAGAATAAGGCGGCCACTGAGGCTAGTTTTTGCTTGTGGACGGGACAGGTGCTCTGCGGATCTCCTGAACTCCTTGCATTGGCTTCAAGTGAAGGATAGAATACAGTTTAAAATATTGTTGTATGTCTATAAGTGTTTGATGAATGTCGCTCCACCATATTTATGTGACCTGCTTACCTTGCTCAGCGACACGGTAACGCACGAAAATAGACCCAGACTCCGCTCCTCTTCAGATACAACAAGGCTCTTGGTTCCACGATCAAATAAGAGAGCTGGTGATCATTCGTTTGCGGTTGCCTCTCCACGGCTCTGGAATGAGTTGCCTATCCAGTTGAGGGAGGCGGTGTCTGTGCCTGCTTTCAAGCGTTTGCTTAAAACATTTGTATTAATGTTGGTTGTATTTATTTCTTGCTTCATTTTTGCCTGTATATTTTGTAAGGCGCTGTGCTCTTTGTTAGAGCGCCATATAAGTGTTGATTAATAATAATAAAATGAAAATAAAACTAAACATCCTAAAACTAAAAATAATTACCATATAACTAGGAAAATCAACTTAGCTAATATCTCGGCATTAGGCGTTGAATTAAGTAAAACAAATTGGGATGATGTATTAAACATTACCTCTGCTGATGAATCATACATTGAATTCAATAATAAATTCTCCAACTTATACAATAAACATCTTCCAAAAATAAAGAAAAAAGTTAATATACGTAAAGAAACAAAGCCATGGATCACTGCAGGAATAATAAAATCTATAAAAACAAGAAATAAACTTTATAAAAAGTATATAAACCACCCAAGTGAGAGCAATAAAAGTAAATGTAACATATAGAAATAAATTAACGCACATTATCAGGATATCGTGTAAAAAATATTATTCTAATAAATTTGATTCTTATAAACATAATATTAAGAATACTTGGCGTACTATTAATGACATATTAGGTAAATCTAAAAAAAACTTCTGCAGTTACTCATTTTAATGACGGTGATACTAAAATTACTGACCCTGATCACATTGCATCTCAATTTAATCATTTTTTGCTGACATTGGTCCTACCCTAGCTTGTCAAATTCATTCCTCCAGCAACTTTTCTGACTTCCTATTGGCTCCTTTTGAAAAATCCATCTTCTTCAACCCCACACCAGGTAAAGAGATTCTTGACATCATTGGCACTTTCAAAAATGGCAGAAGCTCTGGTTTCGATGACATCAGCCCCACTGTAGTGAAACAAATTGGTCCTTTCCTTCTCAAGCCACTTGTTCATATCTTTAACCTTTCTTTGTCAACTGGTATCTTCCCTTCTGCTTTGAAAATCGCCAAGGTCATTCCTGTGTTTCAAAAGGGTGATCCCCACTCTTTCTCCAACTATCGCCCGATCTCTCTCCTCCCTTGTTTTTCCAAGATTCTCGAACGCCTCATCTATAACAGACTTGATAATTTCCTCTCTTCTCATCACATTCTTCATGAAAACCAGTACGGCTTCAGGAAACATCACTCCACTGACTTGGCTCTTCTTGACATCTATAACAAAATCTCTGGTGCTCTTTCTAAGAAACTTCACACAATTGGCATCTTTCTTGATCTGTCAAGGCGTTCGATACTATTGACCACAACATTCTTCTTACCAAGCTGCATCATTATGGCATATGTGGTACTCCCTTGGAACTTCTCTCTAGTTATCTTCATGGTAGACAACAATTTACATCTTTTGATTCTCATTCTTCTGGTCTCCTTCCTGTATCCTGCGGTGTCCCTCAAGGTTCTATACTTGGTCCTCTACTCTTTCTTCTTTATGTCAACGACATCCCTAACTCATCTAAATCTCTTTCTTTTGTACTCTTTGCTGATGACACAAATATTTTTCTCTCTCACTCTCACTTGGATTCTCTTATCAATGTCTTCAACACTGAGCTAGCTCGTGTTTCTTCCTGGTTCAAATCTAATAAACTCTCCCTCAATGTCAGCAAAACAAATTTTATCCATTTTACAACCCAGAAAAAGAACCGGATCCTTCATTCAAATAATATATATTAAGATCGATAATGAAATTATCCTTCCTGTTGACAGCACCAAATTTCTTGGCGTTGTCATTGACAAGAAACTCAATTGGAATGATCATGTCACCAAAATCACAACCCAAATTTCCAAAAGCATTGGCATTTTAAAAAGGCTTCGTCATACTCTTCCCCCCAACATTCTCTTCTCACTCTACAACACCCTTGTGCTCCCTTACATTTCTTACAGCAACATTGCTTGGGCAAATTCTCCTCAAACTTTTAACCATGACCACTGCCCTTGGACTTACTTTAAATCAACTAAACTTGATCATTTATTCAGACTTCAAAAAAGAGCTATCCGTGTTTGTACCAATGCAGATTACTCCTCTCACACTAAAAATTCCTTTTATAAATTAAATACATTAAATATTTTTGACATAAATAAACTTCAAATTGCACTTTTTATGTACCGTTATGAGCAAAATAATCTTCCAAATTCATTTAATAACTTCTTTCTTAAATTTAATGAAATTCATGGTTACAATACACGGATAGCCAACCAATTTAGGCCAGCCAAACCCAGTTCTGACATCATCAAATTTTCAATGAAATATACTGGGCCTTAACTTTGGAACTCTCTTACCCCTGATCTAAAAGATGCTACTACTCTAAAGAACTTCAAACTAAAATACAAAACTAAATTGGTCTCCAAATACAAATAAATTAATTGAATTATAATTATACAAATTAAATAATTAATGCAAATATAAATAATAACTAATAAATAAATAAATAAATAAATAAATAAATAAATAAATAAATAAATAAATAAATAAATAAATAAATAAATAAATAATTATATAAATAAACAAACAATAAATATATGAATAAATAAATAAATGAATAAATAAAATTGTGTGTATCCAAATTCCTATTTCAAAAGGCTCATCCATGTTTTGATCTACATAGGGCTTTTTCCACCCACCGCCCTATATTCCACCAGCACGTGCTCAATGTCTTAATCCTGATATGGATGACTGATACATATAGCACTCCTATATACGACTGTTTCCCATTGTATTAGACTCCATTTGCTCCAGTAATTCACTTCTCCCTTGTCCTTTGTCTTGTCCGTCCTGTCTTGTCCCCGCCCATTTATCAGCATTATTTTCAAAGTTAGAGGTGGGGCCAAGCTGAAAGCTCATTTGAGTTTAATGGCCTCTCCTCCATATTTCATAAATTTTGTACCGATTTATTTGGTATACTTTTTGCAATAACAAAATCAAAAAATGTTCCATGTCTCAGTTTTGACTTATTTATCAATTTGATGATATTGATCACCATAGGCATTATTTTAAATGTATATAAATATAAAATAAAAGCAAATTATTTAATTGTATAGTTTTCGTTTGCATAGTACAGTGCATGGATCATATAGATCGGCTACTTCGTGCATGATGCGTATTTTCTTGTTTATATTGCTTACTGTATAAACGATAATTATATAATTTTTGTTTGCACCGTACAGTGCATGGATCACATAGATCTGCACCATGCATGCTGCGAATTTTCTTGTTTATATTGTATTGTATTACTTTAAATTAAATTATTATAATTTGTATACAATTGTTTTGATTTATATGATTTATAAATCACTATGTAACTTTAAATATATAATATTATTAGTTATTGCCTAAGTTTTTGCTGGCATTGTCTTTATAAATATTGTGTTGATTGTATTGATCTGTTATATCATGCTGAGTATTTTCTTCATTATATTGATCACTTATTTGCTTGAAGTAACTTGTATTATATTGCATTTGTATATGCCATTGATTTGATGTTTTGTATTTGAAATATGACAATAAAATACATGAATGAATGAATGAATGAATTTTCAATGCAAATGTTGGCCCATTGTTAAAATCATCAGTAATAATTGGGGAAAAAACAGATTATTGCTGCAAATTTCTACCGATTTAGCAATACCTATTTGCCTTTCTTTTGTATTTTCTGGTTTTTCAAGCAGTCATTTTTAACCAATTGAAAAATAAATGCCAATTGCATATCAATTTGACATTAATTTGTGATGCAAATGTTAATTTCCACATTTAATCGTGTTTTTCCTCGTATTCAGAATGTAATTTGGTGAGTCTGATGTACTCCTATGTCCACAAAAAATAAGTGAAAACGTTGCTATCCGGTCCTTTAACCATGGAAACGACCCCAAATTCATTTGATTTCCCAAAAATGTTTTTTTTGTAAATATGTGCAACATTAGATAAACCTGTCAGATACACTATCAATTTGGTTACTATAGGACTGTACGTTGCTTTAAAAGACTTGCGCGTAGACCAATATTTTTTACATGAAAACATTTCATCAAGATACACCATTCCACCAAATATGAAGTCCATTGGTTCAGTATTTTGGAAAGTAACATTTTCATATCACTTACGCAATATTACTCGGATCCGTCGCTTTCTTGATAATGAAACATGCAGCCATGTTGTTCGATCTCTTGTGCTGTCACGTCTAGACTATGGGAATGTACTATTAGCAGGAACTAATGCAACTCGCATTCTGAAATTACAACGCTTGCAGAACTGGAGTGCAAAATTAATTTTCTCTGCTTCTAAGTATGACCATGCCAGCCAGTATTTTTAAGAATTTCACTGGCTCACTGTGAATCAGAGAATTTTATACAAGGTATGGTAATCTCAGTAAGATCACCATACCACACATAAAAATTGGTGATTCAGCTATTGCTCCCGTTTCAAAAGTTCGCAATCTTGGTGTTATTATGGACAGTTCTCATCTGTTATCAAATCTGTCTCTTTTCAACTCAGAAATATTGGCAAGATTCGAAGATACCTAAGCCCACAAGCCACAGAACAACTGGTCCATGCTTTTGTATCATCTCGCTTGGACATGGGTAATGCCATTCTGTTTGGACTTCCAAAAGATCAAATTCACAGACTGCAACTCAAACAAAATACCGCTGCTAGACTGGTCACCTGCACAAAACCTTCTGAACACATCTCTCCAGTTTTGTTTGACTTACACTGACTCCCTGTTAACTTCCGGCTTAAATACAAACTTATGTTGCTCGCTTACCGTGTTATCAATGGAATTGCTCCCCCATACATACATGAGCTTCCTGACTTTTACAACCCTTCTCGCCCCGGTCTCCGTTCTGTAAATAAAACTCTCCTTGTTCAACCTAAATCATCTCGGTCATGGGGTGATCGCGCCTTCTCTGTGGCAGCCCCTCGCATATGGAACAGTCTTCCCAATTTTATTCGCAGTTGCTCGTTGAGCTTACTTATGAGCTGGATTAATTTGTTGTATACTTTGTTATTTTTTACTTCATGTATCTTGAAATGCTCTATTGTTGATTGCATTTGTTCCTTGTTTCCATTTTCCTGTTGGTATATTTTGTTTTTGCTCTGTATGCGCCACGAGCGTTTATTGCGGGTCTGCGCGCTTTACAAGTGTACATATTATTATTATTATTATTATTATTATTATTATTATTATTATTATTATTATTATTACACTGTATTATTATAAGATCATGCTTTATGTGTTCAAATGTCTGCATGGATATGGACCAAATTATCTCATTGAATCAATTTCATTGTACAACCCAACTCGTCCCGGCTTGCGTTCTGCAACGGACTCTACACTTCTCTCTGTACTAAAATTCAACCCTAAAGGCCTTCAATCAGCTTTCGACAAGAGTTTTTCTCTCACCGCACCTGCACTCTGGAACTCACTTCCATCTGAACTCCGTACTGCTGTTTCTCTGCCAAGTTTCAAGAAAGGTCTCAAAACCTTCCTGTTCCCACAATAATCTGGTGGCTTTATGTATGTATGTATGTATGTATGTTCAGTCTCCCCCTTAATTGTCATGACTGAGAAATGAATCAACCTCACATCAAAGTCACATGGGTTTTACTCCTATGTGCCTCCCACCCAGTTGCCCTGCCAGTCACAAAAACAGAAACAAACATCCACAGTTTTGGGGTAAAATTTGCCAATTGCAGGCAATTTTTAATACTTCCCCCCTTAAGTTACTTTCCACATTAACACTCAACGTTAAAAGTTTCAATGCCATCACTGCCGGGAACTACATCTGTGATGATAAAGGAGAACTAAAAATGTACAATGGCTTAAAAGCTTTTACGCTACTTTAAAAGAATAATAACGCAATACGTGTTTTTTACTTTAAGAATCGGATAATATTGACTTAAAATCGCATTAACAGCCATTATACAAAATGTGCTACCTTACAACGTTGCTTGATAATAGAACTGATGAATGCTATCAAAACGTCTTTTGAAAACAACATGTGCTGTCAAAGTTGCCAATGAGAGAACACACAGAAAGTATACACAAATAAACAGAAAGACGGCGAGATTTGATAGCGAATAATCACTAGGGAGACTAATGAGGGCAGAAAGTATACAACAATGTAACAAAGGATAACTAGTAAATGGGAAATAGGTCAAGAACAACCAATAAAAGGAGATTAAAAGAAGAGGTAGAGCATAAAAAGGAGGCAGATAGACGAAGAGATACAGAGCGAAAACAGATGACAAGGAATAAAAACACATCACCGTAAAACTGTGTTCTCTCAAGAGTATGATTAAGTCTACATCTTGCATCCATTAATATGTTCATCTTGTTCACGTGGTAGACGTAATCTTTGGCATGTACAACGTATAGCCTTCTACAGCTACACCGAAAGAAAATGGCGAGTTTTGATTTTACGCAATTCGTAGGTATTTACTCAATAATTATCTCAACCGGCATCCTAATGGGAAACGGATTGAATTTGTTTGCATTTTTCTTGGAAAAATCCCTTCGTAGTAACGTTACCCCAAGCATCAACTTTATCATTGCTCTAACAATTAATGATTTCATCTATGGAATATTTGGCTTTGTTTTCCTCGGTATAGCATATACATATGACAGAGGATACCCCTATGGAGAGTATGGGTGCATGGTCGCAGCTTGTATGCAACAAGTTTTTATTGTTGGGAATTTGTTGCTCCTCGCTATTAGCGTCGACAGATTGTTATTAATAACACTTAGTTACCCGAAGTATATGAAATTCCAAACAACTTCTCGGGTAGCGATAGCGATAGCAATGTGTTATGCAGCGTGGCTGTTACTTGCTCTCTGCGAAGTAATTCTTTGGAATTATGCTAAGAATAAAGATTATATTTCCATTCAACTTAACTTTAAATTGCATTGTTTACCGCCACCGCGAAGTCTCAGAGAGTATGGTCTCTTTTTGTCTTTCGGATTTTACGTAGTTCCCGTCACATCGATTTTTATTCTGAACGCCACATTTTTTGCTCTTCTTGTACGAAAGATTAAAGGGACCTCTCAGGTTGGACATTCGGATGTCAGCAACGAAAGTGAAGGATCAGGAGACGATGGTACTAGAAATCGTTATATCAAACCTGCAAAAACACTCGGTGTATTATTAGCTTCTATGGCAATAAGTAATTTACCATATTGTATCATGGTTATAATCGTGGCCATTGGACGCTGTGGCGCTAATTGTGATAGTTGGCTTCGAGGCATGCTGCTTATTCAAGAACTAAACGCGCTTCTTGACCCATTATTCTACGCTTTAACGCAGAGAAAGATTACAGAGTTTTATCGGAAGAAAGTTCAGAAACTTCTCGCGCGGTCTTTACGGGCTTAGCATTTAGCTTAGCTTTAGAGGAGCAAGTAGCTAAATTTGTCATTAAAGGAGCACTTCATGATTCCCCCAAACTTACTACAAAAAATTAGATTTTTATACCATCAGAAGAACTACATAATGATTTTGTGTATAATGTTTCTTCAGATTCGGTCGTTTGACCACAGATATCGTACAATTTGTATAGAGGCTGTCGAGAGCCCTAATTACTTCACAGTAGTGGCACTGTAATACGTACAATTATGTGTATCTCACAAATTCTGAATCAATTGAAGTTTGGAAATAAACTTGATTCGTAGATATCGATAAAAATATACCATGCTAAAATCACGAAATACTCATTTAATTGTGAAATATTCCCTTAATGTAAATTGTTGTATATTGTTTAAATCAAGTTGTATTGAATTATGTTATCTGTAAAAATGGTTAAAACGAATTTCGTCATCTTTTAGTGTAACGATGCCTTTTGTGAATAGTAATCTGTAAATGCTGCACTAATAAACTAAAGTCTGCACAAAAAGTAACTCAGCTGTTATAAATACGCCTATAGATTCAGAACTAATAATTGTTTTCACAATATTTCAACATAGCGAGAAGGATGATTTATTTACACGCATTTTGATACCCCATTCGTCAAATGTCGTTCAATATTAACAACACAGTAGTGCTTTTACAGAAAAATACCCGAATTTAAAACTTGCAGTTTACAGCGATCAATGGTTATAATACCAGCACTGTAAACACGTAAAGCCCGCCATTATCTTCGCGCTTACTTCAAATCAATACAAATAACTGCAACTTTTAAATTGGGGTATTTTTCTTTCAAAACACTGCTGTATTGTCAATATTGAACAAAATTGGACAAATGGGGTATCAAAATGCGCGTAAATAAATCATCCTTCTTTTTATGTTGAAATATTGTGAAAACAATTATTAGTTCTGAATCTATAGCCGTATTTATAACAGCTGAGTTACTTTTTGTGCAGACTTTATTTTAACTGAATTGACGGAGCTTTTCCCAGATAAGTGCTAATGTAACCATCAAGCCTCCTTTAAGTTGAATTCAAATAAGGCAGTAAATTACAGCTGGTAACCTTTAAGTTAGAAGGTATGTATTTCCTGCCTAGCTACTAAGTCAAGTGTAACGATATATTTTGCGAGTAGTAATAGTGTGTAAATGCTGCACGAGTGTGCTGGTTGAAAAGATGACATTATATTAACTAAATTGACGGAGGTTTTCCATATAAGTGTCCCTCCAGTGTCGTTGAATGGTTGAACATAATTCAAATAAGACAGTAAATTGCAGCTGGTATTCTTTGCGTTAGAAGGTAATTTGTCCTGCCAAGCTATTACTTAAGGACAAACCAACGTTATTGTATGTATCATAACAAATGCATACACTTAAAAGTCACGCAGATATCATTTGTTTGTTGGGATCCGGTCTTACTGGTAGACTACCATCCAGGAGTTTCATGATGAGTGAAGGTATATCAAAGAGACATCTTGAGACAAATGACAGCAAAATAATAGTACATCCACTCTGTAATTTATAACTAAAGGTCGTAAGTGTATGCTTGCTTAGCATTTTCATTAGAGTTAGACACAAAACACATGCAAAAAAAAAGAAGATTAGTGTCACGGTATTAATATTGAAAACGATTTTGTACTTTATTATTATGTAATTAGTAATTAAATAGTTTACAAGTTTTAGAGACATGTTTTCATCTTCAGGGGACCTTTAAGGGTACACGACATATTGTTGGTCGAAGTATTATTTAAATCAATATATTATTGAAAAATAACACTTTGATGTTTTGCAAAAGTTCATTCTACAATTCATATACTTTGAAAACGTACTTGATTTATTGTTGTTAATGGGTTATGTACGTTTTACAAAAGTGTTGTTTTTTCAGCCCTCTTTACAACATAACTCAAGAACCACAAGACCTACAAAAGTATATCTGTGATATTTGAATTCTTCTACACGCTCGCTATGAAATGATCAATGCAATTTTTGCCAAAGCTCACTACCATTCGCAAGATGCTGTGAACTACCAAATCGCAACAGTTTAGAGTAATTGCTAAGCTTAATACAAGAACATACATACATGTGAAATGATATATGATGTATCCATGGCAACGGTACAGGTCTTAATACGAGCCGGAGTTGGAAAAATATTGGAGTAATATACTACAAGTGCTAGGTCCGTAAGCAGATGTGTTATAAATAGCTACATAAATTTGTACATTCATATTAATTACACAAGTATATAGAAGCATGTAATATATTATTAACAAGAAAGTTTATTGTAGTGAAAAACAGATTTTATGGATATACCAAATATTTGTGGAAGAAAGACCTAACTCCATAGAGTCGGGCCTTTCTTCCATGAAAACCAAGATTAAATGTACTTGGAAGATTATTTAGAGAGTGGATTTGGGCCCTTCTTTCACACACAAGGAAGAACAGTCTGCTGGCAATAAAATGCTGGATATAACTCATGTTTGTAACAATAAAAGTGAAGTTGGGCCCTTATGTATTCAATTAATATAATGGCATATTGTTTGTACCTGGAGTATTAAATTCGTGTTTCGAATTGAATGTTGTTTTTCTTTGATTTAGAGTATAGTTTCTCTCGGTATCAATTTCAATCTGATATCTCTCCCGGTTTCCTGCATTTACCCTTGTAATGTATGCAAGATATATGAATTATAAACTTAATACATTAAGAAATTAGGCTTCATCGGTAAGTGTATTTTTTTTGTATAATCAGCCTTAAAAAGTGAAGCAAATATTGTGATAAATGTAAAATATAACCCCTGAACAAAACTGTCCATTGTTTCACCCAAGTCCAGCATTTTATCCGTGTAATAAGTGCATTTTGGCAAGTTCCCTGTTTTTTACTTTGAAAGAACTATAATTATCGATAATGTCAAGGACATTAGAACCAAGCATAACTATTGAATAATCTTGTCTGTGGTTTAAACCTCGACATTTTATTTTCGCGATTCAAAATGTGCTCAATCCAATCATACAAATCATACAATTGGTAAGCTTTAATGTTGCCGAAATATTCTTGTCTTGTCTTAGTTGAGTCGGCAGGTTCAGATCTAGATGTACTATCACCAACTATTCGTAACTTTAAATACGCCAAAAGTAATTTGCATTGTTTTCTATGGTTAAAATTATTGACAAAGATTATGGAAACGAGCTATTGACGAAAATCAGTTAATATGTGTAGACTTAAAATGGAATGAAAATATTTTGCCAACAATATATCTTGCCCCACATATTTCTTATCATTCTTTTCACTACACAACGAAAAAGAATGCAAGAAGAAATTAATTTGGTGTCTGTGTAGAATACGGTTATGATTACGATTATAGCTATGAATAATTAAACTAGTTATAAAGTAATACTTGATAAAACAAGGACCATCAAGTGAGCACCATTTTCTACCAATCCTCGGATCCTCCCACATCCTCCTGGGTTTTCATCCTGTGTTTTCCTCCATTATCGTCTCAATTGACACCTGGTTGCTAAACCGCTTTCTATAATATATAGTCCATGGTCTTGAATGATGTGCTTTTACAGTGCATCCGTTTGGTTGGATTTATGTAAGCTACAGATACCGAAAACGATGTCGGTAAATGCAGATTTGCAGTTAACATGGTAAAGGTTAAAACAATAAGAATACGTGGCTCATTTTTCCGCCTTGCGGTATAAAACGGAATTTATGCTTAAGTTTGGTGAAGGCTACTGTATCTTGGGTGAAATCTCTACCATGGAAATTTTGCCCAAATCGGTATAGATTTATAAATGTAAAGATTGTTTGTACTATAGAATCGAGTTATGCGTGAAAGAAACCATTTTTAATTGCAAAAACACGAACCCAAGTTGGGAGCTATTTAATGACGAAATTGTGCTACGAATATACGTATGTTGTCAAGTTGACAATTGTTTTCTACGGTAATGAATTACTTCATTTGAAATTTACACCACCTCTGTGAAACATGTTTGATGAAATTATAGCACATGTAGAAACCCTTAACCCACCTTGACACACCGTGAGAACCCATAATCAACCCTAACTCCTCTTATTCCATCCTCACATCCCTTAAAGGCTTGAATGTACGATTTCCTTCAAAATTTAAATTTGTCATTATATACTCAAAATGCTGAAATAATACTATAATATTTACAGTAAATTCTTGGCCAAACTGGAACATGCGCGTTGCGTCCATGTAGCGTACTAAGCGTGTACGCAATATAAGGCGCGTGTATGCTTTCTTCTGTACCGCGCTATATTCGCGTGTGTTTATCGCGGAGCCACTAGCGTTTACAGTGTTCCAGTTTGGCCAAGAATTTACTGTAAATATTATAGTAATAATTATCGGGAATGGTTTCTATTAATTTTGAGCTGAAATAACGAGGTAAAGTGAAAGAAACACTGCTTGTTATTTTGGCCGTTTAACACGCAGTTCTATGGGAGGACATAAAGTCATAATTCTTTGAATTATGACTTTATGTCGAACTTTGCTCTGTTTACCTACAAACACAAGAAATTTGACTGATTCCATTTAGGTGCAAGTTGTGACTTGTGCAAACATTACAAATATGCCAAAAAATCAGGTTTGAAAAAGTTAACCAAATTCATATTATAAGATCGTCCATTATGACTTTAACCTACAATGAAACCCCTGAACGTGACGCTCCTTATTCCTTACCCATCACTTTGACACATCATGACATTCGCCACTTAACCAGCCCCATCCCTTAACCCACCACGACAACCGTAAGTATAAGGAACCAAAATCAAAATGGGTACATATTCCCTTTTTTATGGAATTTTATCAATGAGTACATGGTATGAATAAGAGAGACTTACCACAGTAGTGTATTGAGAATAAGATAGAGGGCGGGACCCGCACCAGGGTACCTGTGAGGCGAGATTATCATGGAAATAGCTAGAGGCCATGGTCCATCATCGTACCGAGTGCGGGTCCTGAAGCCACTTAGTACTTTTACTAGAGGCAAATAAAGCAAGCACTGACGACATTTTGTCTTCTTCTATCAAGCGTGTGATTTAAGGTACCATTTTGTTCACGTAGTGGACGTAATGCTCGATATCTGCAACGTATAATATAGTATAGCCTGCTACAGCTCCACCGAATGAGAATGGCGAGTTTTGATTTTACGCAATTCGTAGGTATTAACTCAATAATTATCTCAAGCGGCATCCTAATTGGAAACGGATTGAATTTGTTTGCATTTATGCTGGAAAAATCCCTTCGTAGTAACGTTACCCCAAGCATCAATTTCATCATTGCTCTAACAATTAATGATTTCATCTATGGAATATTTGGCTTCGTTTTCCTTGGTATAGCATATACATATGATAGAGGATACCCCTATGGAGAGTATGGATGCATGGTCGCAGCTTGTATGCAACAAGTTTTTATTGTTGGGAATTTGTTGCTTCTCGCTATTAGCGTCGACAGATTGTTATTAATAACACTTAGTTACCCGAAGTATATCAAATTCCAAACAACTTCTCGGGTTGCGATAGCGATAGCAATATGTTACGCAGCTTGGCTATTACTTGCCCTATGCGAAGTAATTTTATGGAAATATGCTAAGAATAAAGATTATATATCCCAGCAACTTAACTTTAATTTGCATTGTTTACCGCCACCGCGAAGCCTCAGAGTGTATGGCCTCTTTTTGTCTTTGGGATTTTACGTAGTTCCCGTCACTTTGATTTTCATTCTAAATGCCACATTCTTTGCTCTTCTCGTACGAAAGATTAAAGGAACTCTAAGAAAATCGGACATTCGGATGTAAGCAACGGAAATGAAGGAGATGGTTCAAGTTCTACTAAGAGTCGTTATATTAAACCTGCAAAAACACTTGGTGTATTGTTAGCTTCTATGGCTATAAGTAATCTACCTTATTGTATCGTGGTTATAATCGTGTCCATTGGACGCTGTGGAACTTGTGATAAATTGCTTCGGGGCATGCTGCTTATTCAAGAATTAAACGCGCTTCTTGACCCATTATTCTACGCTTTAACACAGAGAAAGATTAGGGAGTTTTACCGGAAGATAGGCCAGAAACTTCTCGGGTGGTTCAGAGAAATAACATCTTTCTAGCTGGCTTAGCATTAACGAACAAATCGATATGCAACTTCTTGTAAAAATCCTCAATTAAGAACATAAAAAGATATAGATGAATACATTATAGTCCAGGTTTTTATACCTTTCTTCCTTTAGGGGCGCACCATTAGATTTCCAGGGGGGGCATGGGAGATTTTTGAAAAAAAAAACAACTTTGCCCACTAGTGAGAAAAAAAAAAAAACTTTGCCCACTAGTGAGACGAAAAAAAAATTTTGCCTCACTGATGAGTAAAAAAATAATTTCCCCACCCAACTTTGTATAAAATGTACATTAAAATTGAAAAAAAATAACTTCGCCGCCGAAGGCGGCGAAAAAAAATAATTTGGTGCTCTTGGAGGCGAAAAAAAAAATTCTGCCTGACCCAAACTCCCATGCCCCCCCTGACAATCTAATGGTGCGTCCCTTAGGTAACCATCAAGCCTCCTTTACGTTGAATGGTTCAAACGCAATTCAGATAATGCAGTAAATTACAGCTGATAACATCTACCTTAGATGGTATTTGTCCTGCCAAGTTGCTACTTTTGGGATTTTTAAAGGACAAACCAACATTATTATAGCATGTAGTATTTATAATGCATGCATTTAGTAGTCACATGGCTATCGTCGTATATATATGTGAGTGGGCACTACGAATGAGCCGTAAATTCGGCAAATTGTATTCTGAGGTATAGTGTAAAATGTGCGTGAAGATCGTATTCATAGGTATCTCAATTCCGTGCGACAAGTATCTCATCAAACACTGTTTAAACCAATCAATAATCATATTGCTGAAGAGGATAATAAGCTTCTACCTATTTCTATAGAATCCTTACAAAGTTCTTGTCAAGGTATGTATAACCAACAATTAACAATGAGAGGACATTCCTGAACCTCGTTGAGTTGGGGATGATTTGAAATGACCGACAATTATAACTGTTTGATATTTATTATCAGAAATATGGAAAAAGAGACACATGTAGAACCGAAAAAGGGTACAATTTTGTGGAAGGAACAGAGTTCAACAAACCATAACCCCGCTTCTGAATATCGTTTGAAGTCAAATGATATACCATTTTAAAGCTTACGATATATATTTTTTAAACACGAAATAAAACAAAATTGACCAGGCCGACTTTAAGGTGGCTGTGTACTCTCAGACATGCATGTAGTAAAAGTGCAATAACTTAGTAATTATTCGCGCAAAACATATAAAAGTATACATTTTTATGAAGGCAAGACATCAATAAATCTTAATATAAATACAGATTTGGGGTAAAAACAACAATTTTGAAGAAAATCACAAAAAGTGAGTTTTTGGCAATATTTGTTAGGTACATCATAACAAAAAAACACTCTTTCCAAAATATTTTATTTTGTTTTTAGCTCAATCTTGAGGCTCCATTCCAAAAAGGTTTTTTTTATTTTTTTGATATTGGCCTTATTTTTTGAGATATTGACCATATAAGGCATCAAAATGAACTTTTTAAATTCAAAACGTCTATTTGCACAAAATGATGCCCAAAATCGGAAATAGACCAAAATATAAAAAAAATGAGAAAACCGTTTCTTGAGTCGATCATGCTTTTTACGATGATCATATTTGCTTACCTATAGATGCTGTATTTATTGAGTTATCGTGTACCTAAATCGTCATTTTACCGAGAAAATGAACATTGAAATAATGGCCGTTGAAGTTTAAAGTGGTCACATTTTGCATCGAATCTCACAGGAGAATGCGGCAGTTTTCGTTTTTGTAACTTATATTACGTGAACATTGGATAAATCCACAGCCCCTTGAGAAATTTGAGCGAAATCCATTCATAACTTGATATTTAAATCGGGGAAAGAACTTGAAAAAACCCACATTTTATCAGCTAAAACGGAGCCATTTGACCACTAGGTTTTTGTGAAATCAGTGCTTCCGTGGTGTTTCCATAAGATGCGCCGCGCATGCAGATAAGCGTCGCGTATGCGTCGCGTATTTGTGCGTTAACAAATTGCGAGATACGCAACGCGATGAGTTGTTGCGCGCGTGTACCTTGCTGGTACAACAAAGATTTTCTTTCCTTTTCAATTTCAAACACGAGTGGAATAGTGAAATAAAATCCTTAAAATATTGCAGTTGGAGTTTACAAATCTGGATTTTCATTCTTTGTATTTATAAAAAACATAACAAGGTACAAACATATCATAAAAACTCAATTTTGAGAAAGAAACAATGGCTAGAGTACACAGCCGCGTTAAGGCTGATTCGTGGTGTCCAGTCACATATTGGGATCATGTTTTTACTGGAAGACAACTGTTTACTCCAGGAGTGCATTGTGTATTCATTGGTCAGAATGAGTCAAAGTGTATAATAACAGAGTTAACTCAATATCTTGAAAGCAATATAATAGAAATAATATAATAGCACCTGAAAGCAATATAATAGTGCACCCACTGCGCACTTTATAACTAAAGATCGAAGTTAGAGTGTGACACAAATATATGTATAAAGAATGAAAATAAAGAAATATAAAAACGGTATACAGATTATAGCTTAATTCCATATTCCATATATATTTTGTAAAATTTGCATTTGCTTGAAGGTATCTTAAAAGCATGACATGAAGATATTGGAAACAATCTTTAATTCATTATATTGTTAGATCGTTTAAGGGATGGGGTATGTGCGTTTGGACAGTATTTTTTGTGGGATATGAGAGCACCTCAGACACATCGAATTCCATTTTGAATACGAAGAATGTCCTTCTGATATCAAATAATTTTGATTTTTTTTTTAATTTGCAATTTAATACACATTTTATGGCAAATGATTAAAAATTGATATTTTTGATATTTAACAGTCCTCAAAGTAAACTTTATAAATCTGATGATACGTACTTTAAGTGTATGTACCTTGGATGAAAAGCTAGAATGGCATACATATTCCATCAAACATTGAGAAAATTCGTTTTTAATTGAATATTCTTATCTCTGATTTTGGAGTATAGCTTGGCTACGTGTCAATTTCAAGCATCCTAAGCATTATTTATGTATTTTTTTCTCTTCTTCAATTTTTCTTCTAAAGTTACCGGATGTAAACAGTCTCCCAAAAACAATTGCATATTTGCAAAGCTGGCCACGCCCCTGGTTGTTACAAGGAATTCAAAGTAATTTTATCATCAAGTGACCCACATAGAGGAATACGACATCTATCGTGAGCCAATCTGCATTCTGTTGCCTGCAAAAGCCGGCGATCAGGTAAAAATTCTAAAAAGAGCGTGACCATATAGTTTTCTTAATTTCATGATAAGCTTAAATAACATTGAAAACGCCAAATTGCAGTCACAAATGATAAAATATTAGTAAATCACCAAAGCAAATGGTAACGTAGGTATGTGGAAAAGAAGTGCAAGTAATAACAAAGTATGTGCCCAAAGAGTTGTCTTTGGCATTTAAAAAAAACACGAACCTTCCAAAATAAATACATATTCGCATTCGGCGGCCCAGTCACTACCTGCATGCTGTGATTTGAGGTAACTCGTTGCGTCCCCTCTCCAGATACCTATACTTCAAGTTCGCCCATACACCATGCCTTAATAAATTTTTAAAAAAATAGGCTTGATCAGTAAGTTAATTGGGTTCTGTGTAATGTTTACGTTTTACTATTTTTAGCTAATGCATTGTTGTTCATAGTTTGGCCCCATTTGTGATAAATGTGAAAGATCCTTGAGCAAAACCGTTGTTAGCGTCAATATTTTCACAGGTCAAGTACATTTTGCCATATATTTTCGAGTTTAAAAGAGATCTATTTTCAATCATTTCAAGGACATTATATATGCAATTATCGATGATTGGTCTCGCGCATATTTTAATTCGAAATTACGACCGTATATTGATCAGATCATACAAACCATACTACCCAACAAACACAAAAGGTTTTCGACATTGTTCGCAAAAGGTTAAAAAAGGTTGCTAGAAAACGTTTAAATATCGGGTTATATATATATATAAATGGTATACGATCATAACATTCAAAAACATTTTTGATAACTTTCTGCAAATATTCTAACAATGTAATTTAAAATATGGTTGCCAAAAATATTTTACAATAATATTTTGACAACATTTTACAAATTTGAATTTTGTTATTCTGTACCCAAAATGCTGAAATAATATTATTAGTAATAACAACCTGCAAGGGTTTCTGTAAATTGTAACTGAAATACTTGCCGGTGCCCTAATTGTAGGCCCATTTAAGGTCTTGTCCCTGGCATTCCATTCTTATTTCCAAATTATTTAGGTCTGAATTGAGATGAATTTACACCTGTTTATCCCAGCCTATTCGCTGGTCTTTTAACATGTTTTTTTTTTTTTAAAAAGCTTTTATATTTATATTTTTCAAAATTTTGATGTGCAATAATTATATATGTACCAGTGATGAAGTCTAATAAATAAATAAATACGTAAATAAAAATAAATAAGGTTAAGTGAAAAAATCCACACTGGCTATTTTGTCAAAATTGTTCTGTTGAACTACAAACACAACTATGTCAAAAAATCAGATTTGAACTAAATTAACAACTAATTTCATATTATAAGATCGTACATTATGACTTTACGTGTTGACCTAATATTAGGGGTGGGCACACAAGGACTTTTTTCTGCAAACTTACACAGGAAGCAGTTTTTCTATGGCCAAATTGCATCAGGAAAAAGAATCTGTCAAAAAAAATTTCACAAGATGAAGTCTTAGGTCGGGTTTTGGCGAAAATTCAAAATGGCCGCCAAAATATGTGTTTTTTCAAGATTTTGCCACTTTCTGTATAGTTTTAGGCCAAAATCACCAAGTAATTTGTCTTTCTATGTTTTGGAGGCCGCTGATTCCATATCTGCCATTAATATAATGGCCATATGAATATCTAGATGTTTAAAATTCAAAATGGCCGCCAAAATAGGTGTTTTTTTCAAGATTTTGCCACTTTTTGTACAGTTTTAGGCCAAAGGCACCAAGTAATATGTCTTTCTATATGTTTCTGAAGCCGCTGATTCCATATCTGCCATTAATATAATGGCCATATGAATATCTAGATGGCTAAAATTTAAATGGCCGCCAACTGTTTACTCCGGGAGTGCATTGTGTATTCATTGGTCAGAATGAGTCAAAGTGTATAATAACAGAGTTAACTCAATATCTTGAAAGCAATATAATAGAAAAAAATATAATAGCACCTGAAAGCAATATAATAGTGCACCCACTGCGCACTTTATAACTAAAGATCGAAGTTAGAGTGTGACACAAATATATGTATAAAGAATGAAAATAAAGAAATATAAAAACGGTATACAGATCATACAAACCATACTACCCAACAAACACAAAAGGTTTTCGACATTGTTCGCAAAAGGTTAAAAAAGGTTGCCAGAAAACGTTTAAATATCGGGTTATATATATATATATATAAATGGTATAAGATCATAACATTCAAAAACATTTTTGATAACTTTCTGCAAATATTCTAACAATGTAATTTAAAATATGGCTGCCAAAAATATTTTACAATAACATTTTGACAACATTTTAAAAATTTGAATTTTGTTATTCTGTACCCAAAATGCTGAAATAATATTATTAGTAATAGCAACCTGGAAGGGTTTCTGTAAATTGTAACTGAAATACTTGCCGGTGCCCTAATTGTAGGCCCATTTAAGGTCTTGTCCCTGGCATTCCATTCTTATTTCCAAATTATTTAGGTCTGAATTGAGGTGAATTTACACTTGTTTATCCCAGCCTATTCGCTGGTCTTTTAACAGGGTGTTTTTTAAGGCTTTTATATTTATATTTTTCAAAATTTTGATGTGCAATAATTATATATGTACCAGTGATGAAGTCTAATAAATAAATAAATAAATAAATAAATAAATAAATAAATAAATAAATAAATAAATAAATAAATAAATAAATAAATACATAAATAAAAATAAATAAGGTAAAGTGAAAAAATCCACATTGGCTATTTTGTCAAAATTGTTCTGTTGAACGAACTACAAACACAACTATGTCAAAAAATCAGGTTTGAACAAAATTAACAACTAATTTCATATTATAAGATCGTACATTATGACTTTAAGTGTTGACCTAATATAGAACCTTGAAACTGAATGATAATATTTTTGATTCAGTTTTTAAATTCTTAAACATGGTAAACCTAAGCAATTTGTTGCCCCATATATTTTCTTATCATCATCAAAACGGCATTACAACTATAATTGGTAACGGAACTGCATTTTGTATAGGCGATTGCTATTAGGATTAAAAATTGTTCCATCATTCGTGCATTCGTCTCTGGATATGTCGATCACGTTCGATCGATTTATTCTTCCCATCAAATTAAATCTGACTTAATTAAGGGTGGTATTAACCCAGTAATTATGGAAGCTTTTGAGCCTCATAACTGCTAAATTGTTGGTCTAAAATATATATAAGTAAACATATTTAGAATGGCAAAGACTTGCCAAATCCATCGGTGAGGTCATATTTGGGCAAAATGATGCCTTTTTGAGAAAACCCCCAAACGGTTTTTGTATCCAATTTTTTTCGCGAAACGTAACAAAAATTCTTGAGTAAAAAAATGAATTATTAATTTTTTTAAACTAGATATAAATATGTAGGAGCCTATTTTTTCTTCCTTTTTTTCAATTTAAATCAACTTCACCAAATATATTTTGAAATTCGTGATTTTTGAGCAATAGTTGATGTTATACTATTTAATGACTGTGTACCGTGTGTGACCCAACCTTCGATCCACCAGGAGTAAGTTTTGTCACATCAGGTGATCTTACCTGTAGATGTCAGGCATATAAATATTGCTTCTGCGAGTTATGCCATTGTGCTGTAATTTCGTTATGTTAATAACAGAACATAAATACAAATTTGACGATATATTTACTAATCTAATGAATCTGTAGGGAATATCCTGCACACAAACATCCCAGCAAACACAAAACGTTTTCGACATCATTCGCAAAAGGCTATAAAAGGTTGTCAGAAAACGTTAAAATGTCGGGTTATATAGAGGGTATATTAAGAGTATAAAACGTTTTCATAACCTTAAAAAACATTTTTTGATGATCTACTGCTCAGCAAGCAAAAATGTTTTACAGAAAATGTTTTAATGTCGGGTTATATAAAGGGTATAAAAACGTTTTAATAACATTCCAAAAACATTCTTGAAAACTTGATACAAAACATTCTAAACAGAATGTTATTTTGGGGTTGAAAAAATATTTTGCGAAAAATGTTTGCCCAAAATATTTGCAATAACGTTTTAAAAACGTTTTCATGACCTTTATATAACCCGACATTTAAATGTTATTAAAAGGTTTTGAAAAAACATTTTAAGAACATTTCTGTGTTTGCTGGCTTAAAATATTTTAACATATAATGTTATTTAAGTATTGACACAATATTTGGCAAAAATGTTTGCAAAAATAGTTTGCAATAACATTTTATGAAAACATTAAAACTATTGTTGTAGTGTGTTTTCATACAAAACGTTTTAAAACGTTATCATGACCTTTATATAACCCGACATTTTAATGTTATTAAAACGTTTTTACCAAAACCAAAAGCCAAAATATAACTTATTCAAAACGTTTTTAAAACGTTTTTGTGTTTGCTGGGATCATGTAGCCAGAGTTTTCCGGTGGTAAAATATCTTTTGTGGAGGAAAGTGGGGAATGTGGATGGAACACACCCTTTGGGGCAGGGGACAAGAACTGGTAAATATGGTAATAGTGAAATTGTTTAATTGCTTGTTGGAAGTGGCTTTCTTTGCTTCCTTCTGTTTCTTCCCTTTTCTTCTTATAAACTGAAACTATACTAGCATGCTTTTTGAGGGCCCTCTTGGCCGAGACTGTTTAAACTTGATAAACATCTCAAAAAAGTAATTACCCCCCCCCCTTTAAATAATGGTCATTATTCAAAAACGGGCTATTGTATTACAGATCTGTAAAATGCGTTGGAAGCTGAATTTATTTTTGCGTATTTTAACACCTCATTTGATACCATTAGCCCAGAAAAAATAAAACACCGGTCAATTTAATGTAGTGAGGTCCAGATTTGAAGGTGTTGAAGGTTGCACAACAATACAAAAACACTCAGATATCATTACACAGATTTCCTTCTAATTTATTATCATGATTATACTGAATGCAAATCAATAGAATTTACTGCAACTTTCAAATCTTGGGTTACATTGATTTACAATTTTAGTCAATTGCTAGAAATGAGGTGTCAAAATGTGCAAAAATTAAATCTGCTTCCGACGCATTTTACACATTTGTAATACAATAGCCCGTTTTTGTATAATGGCCATTATTTAAAGGGGGTAATTACTTTTTTTAAGATGTTTATATTAGTATCAGTTTATTAACCTGCTTTGTGCATCTTGTATAATATGGTCTCAGTGCTTTACATAGACAGTGGACTTCGGGTGTATATATAAATTAGGGGTTCATTCATAGGATTGAGGGCATAAACAGCGATCATGCCCGAAATCCTATGAATGAACCCCGTTCATACATACCCGACATTCTCAGCAATTCAATACAGATGAAAATAAAAAGGGTTTACAAGTTTAAATAACATTTCCATGCCGTTTTCCTTCATAAATTGGAAGAAAATGAGTAGGCCTACTTGCAGGAAGCAGCTCGGCTCATGAGGTCAACGGCCGAGAGTCAACGCGTGATACGCGTCATCTTTTGCGCTCCGCGTGAGATGGGCGCCGTGACATGCGCGTGCACGCAACACTAGCAAATCGTGGATCGTGTTAATTGGGTTCCAACGCTGCGTGACGCTGCTTGTTTATGCCCTGCGTACTGGTCATAAACGGTATTTATTCCCAGCAAAAAGGGCGCAAATCCAATCAGAAACGTCGTTATATCGTGAGTATGTATGAATGCGCTTTTATAAATGCGCACGTGACATCTACAAGTCGCCATACCGTGTTCAACGATGTAAGGTACCCGGATGTGCACAAATTCCACACGCAAAAGTATAGGCGAAAATGACAGGTTACAAGGAAAATTGGTTTTGCAAAATAGTGGCATTGATTGCAAAGGGCAAAATAATTTGACCCGAAACATAAACTCTTTATTTGGATTTTCCATTACGAAAAAAAAAAAATTATGACGGAAAAGCTAGATATAGCTGATTTAAAAAGTTATATTTCATTATTTCCGTGCTAAATGGGCGTGGCAATTGGCCATATTGATGACGAAATGTGATTCTTACTGGCATTAAGGTCAGAACTGGGTAGCTGCCGATGATGTTATTTGATAATGTTTGCACGTAGGGAACTTAGGGGGCTGTCATTTTCTTCGGAAGGAAGGGGTCATGGATTTATTTATTTGGGGGTCAAGATAAGTATCCCCCCCCCCCCCCGTAGTGCCGCCAATGAACATAACTCTGACCCTAATTTTAACTCTAATTATAACGTAAATTGAGGAAACTATAACTTTAGCCCTTTTCGGTATAATGACCCTCTCAAACTAATAGGCTAGATGACCCCCCCCCCCCCCGCCTGACCTCCTCAACTCTAACTTACTCATTCGCTCGCAAATGGACAAAAAACAAATTCAAATTGTGTTTTAAGCACTTTTTGTGTCCCCCATGCTAAATCGGTAATCTGTACACCCTTTGTCACCCTTTGACGTACAATTTAGAGTATAAACACGTACATGATCTAATCATCCTGGCTGGAAGCTGTTGAGGAAGACTCGTATACTATACATCACGCTCATACGTTATATGACAATTTGACGTACAATCACGTATGTGATGCATGGTTTGAGGTTTATTCAGCTAGTAAGTTAGATCTCGTCACACATTATTGTCATGGTATGTTGTAATTGTATACGTCAATTTTGTTCAGTTTGATTCAACCGGCTTATAAAGTTTTACTTTACACGGAAGGGGAAAGTTAGCAAAAAAACAATTAATTTATGAGTGTAAAAGGGGAGAGGTGGTTTTGGGGAAGGGGAGGGACAAATAATATTTATAAAATTATAAGTAAGGCGAGAAAGAGAGAAACCCTGTTCTACGGGCGAACGGACCTTTCAAGTAGGGTCGGTCAGTCGGTTGGTATTTAAAAAAAAAAATTAAATAACCCAAAAAATCACAAAAATCTGTAAATAAATTTCAATTTGAGAAAATACAAAAAAAAATTGTCCTGAAATTTCCGAAATTTGGGGTCGGCATTCATAAAAAAAAAAAAAAAATTGTTTCCCAATTTGTTCAAAATAGAACAGGGTTTTCGTTTTTCGTCGCATAAATAAATAAATAAATAAATAAATAAATAAATAAATAAATAAATAAATAAATAAATAAGTAAATAAATAAATAAATAAATAAATAAATAAATAAATAAATAAATAAATAAATAAATAAATAAATAAATAAATAAATAAATAAATAAATAAATAAATATAAATAAATAAATAAACATTAGTTATGTCTGTACATGGGGGTGCTGTGCAATAATCATGATCCTTTGATATCCATGATTTATCCTTGCAAATTTATAGCATCGAACCTCCAGCCAATGTTCCTTGCCAGAAACAAGGTCACAACTGTAGCCACTCCTTCAATGGTCGCCATTTCAGTGATTGACAGTGATGTAATGCAAATATGGCGCTGGCCGTCTGGTCACGTGCGCATTTATAAAAGCGCATTTATATATACAACCGAAGTCTACTGATAGATGAGATAACAAGCTGTTAGCGTGTGTCCTTATATGAACCAACCGTACCAAACAAACAATTAAACAAACACAAATTGCTCCTTTAAGAATTTTTGGATGGAAATGCCTAACGTTATAGTAGTAGCATAACGCAGAAATCGTGTATTAGTTGGGACCGTCTGGTGTCGGTGGCTCAGAATAGCCAATCTGCGCCCCACGCGCCAAATATTGGGGCTGAAGACGTCCAAGAGAATACTGGATGAAAGCTTCCTCTCGGTAAGCAATTTCAAGTTTGTGAGAAATAAGAAAAGTTACATATAGTTGGGTTCCTATTTTACTGATGCACTGCTGTTTACCGCCGTATATCATACACTAGTTAAAATGAGAGTCAGTGCTTAAACGCAATATCTTACAACACATCGCAACCCAATGCATTCCCTCGGCAATTCATAATTAAATGTCGTATGCTTTAGGATTGCTATAAAACATACATACAATATACACCGAGACCCAAAAATCAAATGTATAAGTAATCAACAAAAAGAAACAGACAATGAACTTTAAAACGGTTATCTAGGTTTTAACTTAATTCCACACAATTTGCATTTTCATTTAGCCTGAAGATGTTATTGATTTCAAACAGGATAAGCAAAAAATAATTATTATATTCCCATATTCCATTTTAATACAACAATATTCCCTATTAATTTGGTAATGCATCATGGCCTCAATCTGAATTATCGTTTGCAGCTTCAAACCAGTTCTCTAATGTTTTTAATGAATATCGACTGCACGTAAAACTGGCAAAAATATACTAATATATGGCATAAAAATAAATCCTTAGTTTGTCTTAACTTCATGCGCACTCGTAATTGTAACTTTAACGGCACCGGGATTTATCTATCTATCTCATGGCTTCGGGGCTTCATGTACAGTAAGCGATCTAATTGATCTATCTAATAGCTCTCGCGATTTCCTGCAGTTATTCTTGTCATTTGCAAATCTTCAAAATATTCGAATTTAAAGCAATAATGTATGATTTCAATCAAATTTTAATTTTGTTACATAATATTATTAACACCTGTCAAGAAGATTTTCATTTTAAGCCATAATGAGTTAAAATGAAAAAAACTCTTTAATTTGACTATAATGAAAGCACTTCGGGCTTAGTGTTTCACAGGGTATTTAAATTGTTACGAGTCGTTAATGACGCAAGGCCAAAAACACCTTTTACCAAAATGCACAATTAAATACACTGTTTGATTAAACAATATCTGAATCTTTAATAAAAGTCATGTATGATTTAACATTGATCTTTCAAATGAACGTTAATACATACAATCATTTAGAATCAATAAAATGATTAGGACTGTTACTTACTTCAGCAGCTTTCTTCTTGTTAGTTCTGTTACACTCAATGTTCTTGATGTATATCCTGATTCACTTGTCCTACGAAGATCACTGTGCAGCAAAATACACTGAAGACTTGAATTATACATCCTTTGCGTATAAAATCTTCGCACAGATGACACTTTCCAAAAATGGTGCTGTATTCACCAATCACTCACTCTCCAGGAAACAGGCTTTTTCTGCACTGATCCACTTTATTGACAGATGCGTTGTTTCGTAAACCAAACATCAGCAAGTCAACAGAAGAATAATATTCCCCTTTTAGGAAGAGACGGGCACCTTGTGGCACTCGAAATCTCCTTCGATTATATTGCTGGAATAATAACACATTTTGTGAAGGCAAATTAATTATACAACATAACAGGTAGCAGTTTTCAAATATGAGAACTGCTACCACAAAATGCCCCTTCTCTCTCTTGTATACTAAAATGGTAAACTGGGATTTGTTCCAACTATTAACAGCTCAGGTATTTTCATAATGGTGCAATACGCTGAACATTCTAGAGAACCGGGGATTTCCAAATTCCAAAAATAAATATGGTTCAATTGTTGATATATCCTTCATTATGAAGGTAACATGTATATGCAAATATAATATCTCACCCCTAACCCTAACCCTAACCCATAACCCTAACCCTAACACCCCAGCAAACACAAAAACGTTTTTAATACGTTTTAAATAAGTTATATTTTGGGTTTTGGTTTAGGTAAAAACGTTTAAAACGTTTTGTATGAAAACACACTACAACAATATTTTTAAAATGTTTTCGAAATGTCATTGTAAACTATTTTTGCACAATTTTTTGGCCAAATATTTTGTCAACACTTAAATAACATTATGTTAAAATATTTGCACCCAGCAAACACAGAAATGTTCTTAAAATGTTTTTTACAAAACGTTGTAATAACATATAAATGTCGGGTTATATAAAGGTCGTGAAAACGTTTTAAAAACGTTATAATTGTAAATATTTTGGGCAAACATTTTTTGCAAAATATTTTTTCAACCCCAAAATAACATTCTGTTTAAAATGATTTGTACCAAGTTTTCAAAAATTTTTTTGGAATGTTATTAAAACGTTTTTATACCCTTTATATAACCCGACATTTAAATGTTTTCTGTAAAACATTTGAGTTTGATGTGCAGTAAATTACCAACACATGTTATTTAATGTTAGGAAAATGTTTTATACCATTAATGTATCCTTTATATAACCTGACATTTAAACGTTTTCTGACAACCTTTTATAACCTTTTGCGAATGATGTCGAAAACGTTTTGTGTTTGCTGGGACATTGCATATATTTGCGTAGAAGGACTAACACACATGTTCCTTCATAACCAATTAGTTTTTTCTTGCATGAGAGGGGATTCCCAAAATGTCAATACACACCAACTCTTGCAAGGGGGTTTCCTCATCTTTCATAAAACAGCTTTAAGTTGTAAACAAAGATAAATAATCAAATTAAATTATTCAGGGCACATCACAAAGTAAATCATTGGCTATTACGATCGTGCAAAAAGTACAAATTCGGAGAAAAATTGAAAAGAGGACACGAGTCCAGTTTCTGTGTAAGTCGGGGTGATGTGATGTATTACAGACAGAGCAGGTACCATAACTGGTCTTCTGGCAAAATAACTAGTACTGTGAAGACGTATGAGAATGGTTTGGTCATAAACTTACACTCTTGTGGCATTGTGTACATTATGGAAGGCAGTATACACAGTTGGACCGCTGCGCTATGTAAAACTGGTTCCCGAGGGTAAGCATAATTATTAGGTTACGGGTTCCAGGCAGAGGTTGTGGCTCTTTGTTGTTTAGCCGTCCTATGGTACTCGGCAGTCTCCATGTACCTATGCCCAACCCTGCGAATGACACTCTGGGCCACTCCAATTATTTCAGCAAGTTGCCTCTGGGTCATCGCACCTTCGACCATTTGAATAGCCTCACAAGTCACCAAGCATAAAGTTAAATAATCAAGAACATTGCGGTTCACACGTTCACACATGGTTATTGTCAATGGCAAAAGTCTGATCCTTTGATATTTCAACTGGTGTAAACAAGGCGATATCAAGGTATGTTCTCTTTTGAGACGCATTACGTATATTTTAGCTTTTACTACAATTTGCATTTACCGACATCCGCTTCATTTGGGCGCCTTGAGAATACAAACTCAACCAAACCGATGCGCTGTATTACACCATAGGCTATATCACAGAAAGTGGTAACAACGAGGTCTTCATTGACAAAGCTAATGCAGAAACACCCAGGAGGATATTAACTCAGCAGGATGGGTACGAGGAGGGAAAATGTGCTGACTTTTTGATATCTCTTTTATCTGTATTACTTTGCAACTAGTTCAAATATTCATAGCTATCATCATAAGTAGGCCTATGTTCTCCGGATATAATAACATGATTTCTGGTTTGTGTCGTAAATTCGCATTTAGAATGCAATACGGTTTTCTTGATGACAATGTAGTTCACGTGGAGCAGTTCAACATACTGAAAGCTTAGGAAAATTCAATCACAATTCTGCATTAAATTTGAAAGTTTGATCTAACTGATTTATATACTTCTAAAGCCTATTACCATTATCATCGTAAATGATTGTAACAATGAAAACACTACTAATTAACTTATTAGTATCTGCTCGATTGCTTCACGAAATTTTTCTGCCCACTTATCACTATTAATCTAATATAAAGAAATAACTAAATGCCATTTCATATTTGTTTTAAATTGATTACATCACCGTATAACAACATTTATTTTTCTTCGAACAACTTGACTTCCTTCCTCCGTCCCTCCGTCAGAAAATTATTTTATTTTCTATGCCTACTTATGCATAATAAAAAGGACTAAATGAGAATCACAAGTACGACTGGAAATGGAGAACATGATGCAGCGGTGAGAATTGCACTCATCGCTTATCTATTTATCTTGTACGTATCTGTTATTTTCTTTCTCTTTTATGTTGATTGCTCATTACATTATCAATATTCATTTATGTATTATTTGTTGTAATTATGAGCTACCAAAAAACGTTTCAAAACGTGAAAGGGACCCAAGTTTAAACAATCGTTCCTGTGTGGTTTTCACCCTTTGTTAAGATTGGTCCCATTTAATAAAGTCTTAAGAACATGAAGAACGGGTCATAAATGTTATTTTTATATGCAACAATTTGCACTTACAGTTTTAAGACTGTTCGAAAGCGGTGCAATATGCTGTACCGCTGTCTGTCAACATACTGCATAATATGCCCTAGATCTGTACATAAGATAAGGCACAGAATCCCACATGATGATGAAGATTATAACAAAGCGAGTCTGTTACTTTTTCTTAGGGACCATTCACAAACACTTGTTGGGGGGCCTGATGCAAAAAAGGGGGCCCTGAAAAATGTTGACCCTCCTGGAAAATTGAGTTTATATGCTTTTCTATGGGGTTAACCCATAATTTTCATGTCAAAAAGGTGGGCCCTGAAATTTTCGAGATCTGTAAAGGGGGGCCGAAACATTTTCGCGATAATTTTTTTTGCATCAGGCCCCCCCCTTACAGGTGTTTGTGAACGGTCCCTTAAATCAAAATACATTATGCCATCTACACGGAAAAAACTTCGATCACGCACGAACATTAATTCACTCTACGAAATAAACACTGTCAACTAAGAAAACCAACAAGTATGACTTTGTAAAGGTCTTATAAGAAACTTTCATAAATGGGACCAAGTTTTAAAAAAGGTGAAAAGCCACACAGGAACAAATGTTTAAACTTAAACCCCGTTTTACGTATTGAAACGTGTTTTGGTAGATATTGATTATTCAATTCACAATCACGTTTTATTTACATATTTAACATTTCTGAAATGTACTCAATCCTAATCATCCAAATAATATAAATTTGTACACACACTGGCCAAAAGTATTGCAACATCGCTGAATTAAGAACTCGGCAAACTGAAGCTGATTCCTCCCCCGGACCATTACTGAGCCACCTCCAAAATATCGTGTTCCACAGTGTTGTCCTTTTCCCTCCCCTCCCCCCTGTCTCCAGACTTCGGATACGTCCATCACGTGGTCCGTCATTAGTCGAGACATAAAACCTGGACTCGTCGGTAACGATGATTCGAGTCCAGTGTCTGTGCCAGCCCACGTTAGGATTGACAAAGTTAAGTCCGGGTCTTTGATTTGTTACAGAGCAGAGCAGGTACCACATCTGGTCTTCTGGCATAATAACCACTACTATGAAGACGTGTGCGAATGGTCTGGTTATACATTTGCACTCTTGTGTCATTGTGTACATTGTGAAGGCAGCACGCAGTTGGACCGCTGCGTAGAACCGGTTACCGAGAGTAAGAATTATTAGGTTACGGTTATAGGCAGAGGTAGTGGCTCTTTGATGGTACTAGCCAGTCTCCCTCTATCTCTGCACAACCCTGCCAATGACACTCTGAGCCACTCCAGCAAATTGCCTCTGGGTCATTCAATCCTCAACCATTTGAACAGCTCTGGCAACTTCAAGTTCAGTCATCTGTCTCCGAACAGCCTCATAAGTCACCAAGCATAAAGTTATAATCATCAAGGTTATTGAGGTTCATACGTTCACATAATGGTTAAAATTATGTCAAGGGCAAAAGTCTGATCCTTTGATATTTTAACTGGTGTAAATAAGGCGATATCAAGGTATGCTCTCTTTTGAGACACGCCGTATATTTTAGCTTTAGCAATTTACATTTACCGACATCCGTTTCATTTGGGCGCCTTGAGACAGAATACAAACTCAACCAAACCGATGTGCTGTATTATACCATAGGCTATATCATAGAAAGTGGTAATAACCAGGTCTCCATCCCGGGTCTCCATTGACAAAGCTAATGCAGAAACACCCAGGAGGATATTAACTCAGCAGGATGGGTACGAGTAGGGAAAATGTGATGACTTGTTGATCTCTATTTTATCTGGTATTACTTTGCAACTAGTTCAAATATTCATAGCTATCATCATAAGTATGTTGTCCACATACCTTCTGGTTTATATTGTGAAGTAGCAATAGGCATCTGAGGGTGCAATGTCGTTTTCATCGATGAATATGTAGTTCACCCGGAGTAGTTCGATATATACTGAATGTTTAGGAAAACGCAATCACACTTTTGCATTAAGTTGCGCATCTTAGATTTAACTGATTTACTTCTAAAGCCCATTTCCGTCATCGTCGTGAATGATTGTAACAAAGAAAACATTACGTATTTCTACTTTTCCAAATCTGCTCGATTGCTTTACTAAATTATTCTGTTCGCTTATCACTATTTAATATAAAGAAAGAATTAAATTTCATTTCATATTAGCTTTAGGGTTACAGTAGTAAGATTTAACTTTGATTTCATTATTGTAACAACGTTTATTTTTCTTCAAGCAATTTGACTTCCTTTGGCAGCAAAACTAACTTCAAAAATTCCTTGCCGTTGGACGATCGGAAACTTACGTGAGTGGGGTTGTGCATTACTTTCCCCCATTGACGTATTTTCTACAACAAAAGAGTTCCACATGCAATCAAGCTACATGTATACACACACTGCCCAAACGAAGAAGAAAAAATAGGCAAAATGTAAATCGTTTTTCGTTTTTTCACTTTTAACCAAGAAAAAACAATAAGATCTACTATGATCGATTATCGTTTTCATTTCAATCAAGAAAAACGGAAAAAACCCACTATGATCGTTTTAAGTTTAGGTAGCACAAGTGTAAAAATACGAATTTCTTTTGTGTTACCTACAATAAAAAACGATCATAGTGGGCTTTTTTCGATTTTCTTTGTTGTAATGATACCGATAAACGATCATAGTGGGCCTGATTCGTTTTTCTTGATTGAAAATGAAATACGAAAAACGAATGGCCGGCCATATACACGGATCCTGTTCAATGGGAATAAGTAAGATTATGCTGTTCAATGGGATGGAGTTGTGCGGATTCCAGTCAATGGCGGAAATCTGTCTGAATGTAGAGACAAAGAAATGTTAGTCCACAAAATGTCAAGCTATCTTTGTAATGGTTGCCAAGCAAATGGTTTAATTGGTTTTTGCAAGGTATCATAAAAATGGTGATGGGAGAAGAACAATCAATTACTAGCCTTTACCAGCCAAAGGACCTTCAGCGTCTGGGGACTCGGACATGGTAAAAAGAAAGGTCACGCAGCTACCCCATAAGGTATTGGCTGACTATCTTCAATTATAGAGTAACCACACGACCTTATTATTATTATTGAAATTCCTTAGTCTACCATCCCTTGCAAGACATCGTCGACATCTTTGACTGTTACTTTCGTCTGACTTCCGAGTAATATTTTTCCGTAACCACTTTCCGGGACCTTGTTAAAACCATTTGACGACCATTCAAATGGTATCTAGAAAGGTCTGATCCTTAATATTTTTGAGTACCGTGGTGTATGCACCTCATTTATCGTGATAAAACTTTATCAGTGCATTTCTCACACGGGACGTTACTCCCTAAATATTCCGTAATTTGACCAATTTCAACTTCTTTCTCTAAAAGAGTAACATATGCCCAGAAGCTTGCGCAAAGTTTTTACACACGGAATATTCACTGGTAGTGTCTAGAAGTGCATTAAGAAAGGCCCCATGTCACATGGGGGAAAATGGGAAATCACACTAAAGCTATTTTTCTTTTTAATCATTTGAAAATATTGTTCATTTTGTTAACATATTTGATATATTTCCTCTTTATTTTCTAAATCTGTTGCGGTTTTACATTTTTTCTGGTGATTTTACTTTTGTTTTAATATTTTTGAAGCAATTTTTGAATATTTTCTGTGATTTCACTCTTTTTTGTAATTGTTGAAGTGATTTTTGATGATTTTTGGTGATTTTACTAACTTTTTGCCAATTTTGAAATATTTACTATGATTTCACAATTTTTGGGACATTTTAAAAATATATCCCCGAATGCTACAAATTTCAGGATGTTTTTAGATTATTTCCTGTGATTTTACAGTTGTTTGCAATTTTTTTAAATATTTCCTGTGATTTTACAATTGTTTGCAATTTAAAAAAATATTTCCTGCGATTTAACAACATTTTTGGCATTTTTTGTAAATTTCTTACAATTGTGTAATTATTTAGGAAGTTTTAAAATATTCCCTGGTTTTTACGTCCGAGTTTTCGAGAGAAAAAAAGGAAGAAGAGGGCTTTTTATTTTCTATTTTTATTGCAAAATTGGTGCACGGTATGTTTAGAGCTGTTTTAGTGCCTGGAAAAAGGAGGAGGCCTTTTTTTATTTTGTTGTTCAGAGAGGTATGCCCCTCTAATGATCACAAAACCTTCAAAAAGGGTTTCTTGTATATAGCAAGGCATATAGGCTTAACTGTTTTCAAAAATAAAATATAAATGAAGACACAAAAAAAAGGGAGGGGAGGTGACGTGAAAAATGTTTTTTTTTTGCCTAACAGAATACATATAGACTAGAATAGAATAGAATAGAATACAAAACAATACAAACAAATACAGAAAAGAATTAATTGATTTAATTAATAAATAACTAATAAATTAAAGACCCATTCAGTGATCCCAGCACAGTGTAAAAAAATTAAAATTGTTTATAAATTGCTTAAAAGTGAAGGATAAGTCATTTGGTATTTTTGAAATGACAAATTTGGCAAAAAACGAAGAAAACAGCAGTACTGACGAAGTTGAAGCCCCATTCAAATCGATCGTCCGGATGAGCAAATCTCCCCGGGGAGCACTCACTTTAGAAGTGATGGGTATTATGTGCCTACCGAAGTCGCGAAGTAGGGGCCTATCGGGTACAAAACGTTATTTAAAAAAGGGGGGTCATTGGGTACAAACAAAATAAGAAAGGGGGTCATTGGGTATAATACTTTGAAGAAAGGGGTCATTGGGTACAAGATTTCAAAAAGGGGTCATCGGGTAGAAAATTTTTGAAAAAATGGAGCACTGTTCTATTTTCTTGTTTCAAATTTTCCACATTTCCAATACAAATTTGTCAAAATATGAGAATTTGAAAGTTTCGGCATTATTTTGTGGCATGATCCTATTCTAGAAAAAAGGGGTCATGGTAAGCCGCAAGCAAAAAAAAAGGGGTCATTGGGTAAGCTGCAACTAAAAAGGGGTCATCGGGTATAGTCGACTTCAAAGAGGGGGCCTATTGACAGGCACATACCGTCACTTCCAAAGTTGAGTCCCCCCCGGAGCAAATCACTGAATGTGCCTTTACTTTTATAATTATTTAAAACAAAACAAAACAAAACAAAATGTGTTTTTAGTTTTTTCACCAAAATACAAATCATGATGTTAGTTGTTAGTTCTTGAAACTTCATCTCTTTATTTTTAGGTATTAAAATATTATCAAGTATGACGGTGTGTCCATTTTTAAAGACTTCAAGCAAATTATTCTGTGCTTCAAGGGGCAAGGAAATTATAATTGTCTGTATTGTGGAAGCTTTTGTTTCAAAAACAGACTTTTGCAAAAATATAAATGCTACATAAATTTCTTCATATTTTAATAGCTGCAGTCAAAACCCTGATCATGCTAGAGACAGTGTATAAAATTCCCCAGCAGAAACCAAAGGTAGACACTACCAATATTATATAATACGACCTTGACATATCAATGCATGGTCTGTGTTCCAATATCTGTGGTCTATGTCTGATGCCTGCAGCACATTACCAGTATAGTTCCAAAGTTTGATGAAACATAACATATCCAGTGCACCCTTTGCATGGATTCTTATTTCATCATTGGCATACTTTCTTGAGCGTGCTACACTTTTGAATTTTTATTTTATAGTGGCTTACTGGTTTAGGCTGTATCGTTATTCGTACATTTCTCTTTATTTTGAAGTGTTATATCCAGTCTACTATATATTAAAGTTAAACTTTGTTCAAATCATATAAAACTAGTATTTCAAGCATGTCGGAGAACGCTTGATGGACAAATTGAAGAGCCGGGCTGAATATTAAAATATCATTGAATTGAGTTCTACCTAATAAGCAAAAGCTAAATCTAAGACTCAAATGTAAACCAATTGTTAAAATATGAAAAAATTGAATACCGAAAAATTCCACACTATGGTGAAATAATTTGTGGGTTTTCTCCAAATGATCAGAAACAAATGTAATCATTTACCTCCAGTAATTTTTACGACAATTTAATAATGATCAAATGGTATTTTTTTATGAAAGTACTCGTCATCCCTATACTTATTAATCCTAATAGTCCTAACCCCGGGTCCTAACCCTAAACCTGAATTCTGCAATTATAAATTGTAATCCAAACACATGACAAACATAAATATGCTGCAGGTACATGTACTTCTCTTGTTTATTTATAAGGCAAAAAAAAAAAGTTGTTTGCTTGTCCTCGTCCAACCGACCGTCTCGGCAGTCCCGACCGTATAACTTTTTTGTTGTTGAAAAAGGTGGGTTTTTTTACAATTTCCCCCAAAAGAAATGTTGTAAAATACCATTTCCTGTATGTTTCCCCTGCAATTTTACCTGGCTGAGGGTTCCGATATTTCGTATGATCATCCTCAGGCCTCAGCGTCTGCACTACAAGCCCGGGACTACAAGTAAAAACATTGCTGAATGTAGTATTTTAAGTCTGCAAGTCATAGGCCTCAAAGTACATCAAAATATTGTATACTATTAGGAGGGTTTACCTTGAATTTGTCTTTGGTGGAAATTCTGTGGTCAGTGAGTCAAGTAGGCACTACTTAACATTGGTACATGAAAAAAAAAACTTTTCCCGACCGACCGACCCAACTTCTGAAAGTGATCTATGGACAAGCAAACAATTTAGTTTTTTGGCCTAAGGTTGCCCTCATTTCCATTGATTTCTTAAAAGCTTATAATGTTTAGCGTCTGGGTTTTTTAAAAAAGGAGGAGGGGCTTTTTATTTTTTACAATGCGAAATCGCCATCATAGTGTTATCAGATATAAACTTGAAGAGGAGGAGGCTCTTGTAAAATCGCTTTATTTGATGGTCCTAAGGGGTTGAATAACACAAAACCTGCTAAGAAGCAAATCTATTGCTAAACATAATAAACTTCTGAAAAATCTTTACAAAAAAGTTATGCCTAAAATAAAAGCTAATTAAGAAAAACTAAAATTTTATAATCCCTAAAAAGGGAAGCGGGGGGGGACGCTAAACTTGTTTATTTTTACTTGGCCTTTATTTAGGAAGTGTTTTTTCTCCATTTCTGAATATCATTCAGCTTGAACCACAGGGGTATAGCGGCAATGGGCAAAATATACTAGAATAATTTCAGGTGGTGCATTTTCAGCCATTTTGGTTTGTTGGTGGGCCTCAATTTCATTAAATTTTGATGTAATTTTGGATCGTTTTTATGGTTTAAATTTGGACGACTTTTCAGAGACCCAGCCAGATGTCCCCACCCAAACCAAAGTTGAGAACCCCTAGGGTACCGACCCTCGAAACAATTAAAATTGTGACTTTAGTGAATGTTTCACAATTAATACTGAAACATAATTATATTTATTTATTTACGCACATTCATTTCACTCAAAAACCTTACACATAACACCCCTTGGCCTACAGTGCACCCCGACTAGACACCCAAAAACGTCATAGAACATTACATAACCAAAACTTGTGAACAAAAAACATTGGATATAACTAAGATATCTTTCAAGATCGTCCATAACCAATATTCCATTCAGCGGAAGGAATATTTTCCAGAAAAATACAGAACTAATTCAAGAAAATTTTGAATAAAAAATATTATCCTGTTTTGCCAAATGAAACATAACTAAATCCTAATCCTTTAGTTAGTCCTAACTAGCAATAAAAGTCAAATTTTAATATTTGGTCAATTTTTGGAAATAAGGACCAAAAACATGCGTTTTTAGGGTGTTTTTCGTATGCTGTGACAATCAAGCCCAAAGACTTGTACTAAGATTAATTTTAGTTTATGCATTCTAAATTTTAGAAAAGACATGTTTCATTCTTATAACCAACCATTTAATTAAAGTAACACACAAAAATTAGAGCAAAATTTCGGCCTATAGGCCTACTCAAGATTTTGAATGCTTAGACTTGCTCCAAGTCTGTGATTTTTGTGAATCGTTTGTCAGAAAACATGCCGAAAATGCATGTTTTTTGAGTAAATAGTGAACTTTTTCTTTTATCTCCAGTTAGGACTAAATGAATGATAAGGATTGAGCTATGTTTCATTTGCCAAAATTTGGTAATATTTGTTGGGATAATTTAAAACATAGGCCTATGTCACACAAAAACTAATAAACCGTGGGCATGGGCATCTCTTTTCGCATGGAAAATATTCAGTCTATATTCATGCAGGCCAATTCTTATTTTGCATAGGTGTATTTTTTTAATTTATTTTTAAGGTTAATTTCTCTTGAAAAGTTTGTTTCAAATCGTTGTTGCACATTAATTAATTCTGAAAGAACATCTTGGGGACAAAATGACTGAAAAAGAAGTAAAATTAAACTGAAAGAATTAAAAGTATAAACTATATTACATAGTCAATGGATGGAGAATTTTGTGAGCGTTCATCCACAGACCCTGGTTCATCTGTCATCGTAACAAAGGCAGCAGGAATCGCCTTGATGAACTAAAGGAGGAAATATCCAAAATATGTCACTTTTGAAACTCTACCTATAAAATTGTCATTCAAATGCGCATATCTTTAAACTTACTGGGAAAAGCGCATCATGCTGAATGAGGTCTCACAGTATGCAGAACAAAATTCTCCATCTATCGACTACTTTTATTTTGCAATTTAGTTTTAGTGTCTTTAAGGGATCTGGAATGAGCGTTTTGAGCGTTTCGACAGTATTTTTTGTGGGACATGAGAGCACATCAGCCATATCGAATTGCATTCTGAATACGAAGAATGTCTTTCTGATATCAAATAATTTTCATTTTTGAAATTCACGATATAATACAAATTTTATGGCAAATTATTAAAATTTGATTTTTTTAAAACATTTTGATATATAACAGTCCTCGAAGTAAATTTTATAAATCTAATGATATATTCTTAAAGTGTATGTAGCTGGGAGGAAAAGCCGACGATCAATTGAAAATTTTGACCTTTCATATTGAAGATATGGATGTTTTTTCCTAAAAGACCTAATTTTTTTTGTGTTTTGGGAAAAAATCCATATCTTCAATACGAAAGGTCAAAATTTTCAATTGATCGTCGGCTTTTATCCCACCTACATACACTTTAAGTATAAATCATCAGATTTATAAAGTTTACTTCGAGTACTATTAAATATCAAAATATCAATTTTAATCATTTGCCATAAAATGTGTATTTACATTGCGAATTTCAAAAAATTAAAATTATTTGATATCAGAAGGACATTTTTCGTATTCAGAATGCAATTCGATATGTCTGATGTGCTCTAATGTCCCACAATAAATACTGTACAAACGTTCATACCCCATCCCTTAGGAAATGGCTTTTGCTCGGGCTTTTACTTTAAGTGTTCGGATACTTTTTGTGTGCAGTATATTAAAGCTGGAACTACCATGGTATATGATCTAACTTGCAATAATTCAATTTGAAAAATACATCATACCCCTCCCCCAGAGTTTATCACGAAATGTTCAACAGATCCTTTATTTATTAAATAGTAATCACTCATTTCATTTAGAGAATTTGAAAAATTGTCAGTGCGGAATATGGCGAGGCGTAACTTTTTTCTTTTCTTTATATACTTTTGCCGGGTTGACAGGCATAAGCCTTTATTATACACATTAAGAAAATCACAAAGTAGGCCTATACATACTTAAATCATTAAGGGTATACGATGTAGGCCTATTGATGGTCGAAGCAGCAAAAAAAATTAGTTCACAGCATCTTGCGAATGGTAGTGAGCTTTAGTAAAAATTGCATTGCTCAATTCATAGCGAGCGTGTAGAAGAATTCAAATATCACAAATATACTTTTCGTAGGTCCTGTGGTTGTTGAGTTATGTTGTAAAGAGGGCTGAAACAACAACACTTGTGTAAAACGTACATAACTCATTGACAACAATAAATTAAGCAAGTTTTCAAAGTATATGATTTGTAGAATGAACTTTTCAAAACACCAAAGTGTTATTTTTCATTAATATATTGATTCAGATAATGAAAATTGATTTTTTTTTGGCTGCTTCGACCAACAATACCTCGTGTATATACCCTTAAATCAAACATTTTCAGAAAGATTAAACCATTGCTGTGACGTCAGTCTATTCAATAAACTGTAGATTATTTTCTACGAATCAACACTTTTCTGCACGAATCTACAGTTAAGTGTGGATTCGTACAGAAAAGTGTTGATTCGTACAAAACATGTAATCTACAGTTTATTGAATAGAATTACGGCTGTTTCTAAATTAAGTGATAGGAAAAGGAACATTATCATAATATCATGAACAAAATAAAATGAACGACATTCAAAAATTATGAAACCATTTTACACTAAAAAATACAATGAATACAATACTTTATTTGTACATGCGCTGAACTTACGTTTTTCCAAAATTATATAATAGGCCTACCGAGCTTTTATAATTGTATAGGCCTACAAAATTGTATTTGTATGTAAAATAACAATGTACTGTTTGCTTTCTCCATTTATTATTACTAGTAACTTACGAATCCACAGCTTTAGAGAATATTATTGTTAGTATAAAGCAATGGTTTAAGTCAGAGAATACACTCGAAACTGTTGATTCTTGAGAAATAATCAACGAGCGGAGCGAGTTGATTATTTTCAAGAATCAACAGTTCCTCGTGTATTCTCCTTAACCTATTGCATTACCACATGTACAACAGTGTTTGCTTTTAAATTAATAGCGAGAACTGGTGAAAAAGATCTCTCATTCTTGTCATAATGATTGACAAGTAAAATAATAAGTAAAATAGAGTAACAAATTTGAAAAGTCAAAATCATATTCAATTGGTATGGGATCCGTTTAAAACAAAAAAATAAACTGACTGACCATGCTGCCCACTGAAATAGATATATCCATATCAAGCACTTCGATTTCTTATAGAATTTTATTAATGGCTTGTATCTATGCCATCGTAACATTATTAACCAAATAATATTTATTTAGCCTCATTTTGTTCAAAATACTAAGTAGCAGAGTGGAGAAAACAAACAAAAGATAAACAGAATTTTGAAAGATAATAGGCTGTTCCAGAAAATAGATGCACATCCGCTATAGTTCGGATTTCTGGACTTCTTGTCCAGTCATCAGGTCATAATTGTTGGAAATCCATGCTTTTTAAAGTTTCCAAAGGCGAAAAAATACATCAGAATATAGTTCAAAATTGAACATCCTCAATTTGAGAGCTTATTATGGAGCTTCATTGGCAACTGAAATTCCAGTCGTTTTCAGAAAGCAAACTTGGAAATCCAGACATTTATTTTATTGAAAAGTTACTCCTCTATAGGGGTGTGCTCTTATTTTCGGGAATATCCCAATGTTGTATTATTTTGACTAGCATAGTAAATGCCTAATTTTGTATAAATAATTAAACACGATAAAATGACAAACTGCAAACATATGGCAAAGTGATATACTGTAAGGCATAATAGCTTTAGGTCGGTGTTTCAACATTTTGGTGTTAAAAATCACTAGTTGGATATATCATGTATAAACATGTTGGATTCTATAGAAAATCCTGCCCATCGCACTTGACTACAATCCCACCATGATCAGAGCGGGATCAGAGCATAGTGCCTACCAACATGACCAAAGATGCTTGATCTATCTTCTTTTTTAGAGGGGTCAATTGCATCAATAATAATATTGATAGTTTGTAAAGTATCAATTAGGGCCTAATTAGATTTTTTTTACCTCAGGGAAAAACTTTTCACGCTAATAAATGCGATGGGACGGAATTTGGCAACTTATTTTATTTTTATATAACTGAAGAGTTTATAGGCTTACTGCAAAACGTGCTAAGGCCACAAAATACAATTCTGAGAAAAACACTTTTTTTTTTTTATATGTCAATTTTAAGGAACCAAAATAATGGGTTTAATTAAAGTTTTATTTAAAACAAATTAGTGGACTTTTGCCACTAAACAAATTTCCCCTTACTAGACACCCCTTTTGACCGTTTATAATCTTAATTTAGTATGTCAGTCTTAAGAACCTGCCAACTAATTTTCATATTAAAAAGAATTAATCACAAATCTCATTTCCTTTTTGTAATCATAAAATTTTAAACATTTAACAAATTACTTAATTCTCAATTATTTGGGATTTTTTGAAAATTCATACAAAGTTTGATTGTTGCTATTTTTAACGGGTATTTTTAGGTTTTAAATGTAATTGAACACTGCCGTGTTTTATAGCATAATTCAACACGAAATTTAAGCTATAAGTTTATTGGTCTCTTACAGCTGTTTTTATTCAAATCTCCCCCATTCTCTGGAAAATAACGAAGATTTCCGGGAAATCAATTATTTGAATATCTCCGCAAACGGGAAATGTCAAACACCAAAAGATGTATTTTTACGTGTTTAATACATTCGTACAAAAAAGTCAATTTCGACCTCGGGTGGACTTTAAGTGCATATACGGTAGCTCTTCAATTTAGGAACACTTTTAAGAAACTTTTTTTTGTGTGTTTGAATTATCTTGATAAGGGAATAAACCAAAAGATCGATGACGTCCTATAAACGTAACTAGTTTCGTTTCTCGGCTGACCCCTTTCTCCCTGCCAGAAACGTATAAATAATGAAAGTTGAAAATGTTGGATCGTTTTTTAAAGGTATACGGATAAAAAAAAAGGGACATATAAGATAGGGTTGTCCCTCATATCAACAATGTGGATGGATAAATAAAGCCGGTATGTTCATAAAACTTGTAACGTACATCTAAACACTTTCTCAAACTCGATAACCTATAAAACATCACTAAACAAAAACATTAAAACATAAAAGACCATACTAGGCTAATGATGTCTCGAAAATTGGGACCTAAAATACATACGGGCACGGTATCGCTATTAGAGGATTTGGGGTTCCCATTTCAGTTCCGTTTTGGGGTCCCCATTTTCAAGATTAGATTAGTACATCTAAACACTTTCTCAAACTCGATAACCTATAAAACATCACTAAACAAAAACATTAAAACATAAAAGACCATACTAGGCTAAT
This sequence comes from Amphiura filiformis, assembly GCF_039555335.1. Lineage (NCBI taxonomy): Eukaryota > Metazoa > Echinodermata > Ophiuroidea > Amphilepidida > Amphiuridae > Amphiura > Amphiura filiformis. The sequence goes on along the minus strand of NC_092644.1, from coordinate 38,749,405 downwards.
GATGTCTCGAAAATTGGGACCTAAAATACATACGGGCACGGTATCGCTATTAGAGGATTTGGGGTTCCCATTTCAGTTCCGTTTTGGGGTCCCCATTTTCAAGATTAGGCCTTAAAAACTGGGACCCAAAAACATTCATCCCCTGTTATACATATAACATGTTCTTTTTGGATCCCCCAAAAAAGTTTTCCATTGTTTTGGAAACTCTTTAATTGCTCATATCTTTGGAACTGATTGTTCAATTGCAATGGAGTTTTCTGCAAAATGCAACTTTGCAAATGTTTGTTACTATCCTATAAGAAACTGAAAATCTATTATTTCCGAGTTCCGACTGATTTTGCTTGATCGCATCACATATACTACCACCTCGAACCCCTAATATATGTATAACATGTTATTTGTGGTTCCGGGTTTCGTGTCTCAGCTAACAACCAATCACAACCTACTTTGTTAGTCAAACTCTCTACAATTGCATCAGCAGATACCCAGCAACAAACACAAAACGTTTTCGAAATCATTCGCAAAACGGTTAGAAAAGGTTGCCAGAAAACGTTTAATCGGGTATAAAATGTTTTCACAACATTCAAAAACATTTGTTGATAACCTCCTGCAAATATTCTAACATAATGTTATTCAAGTGTTGACAAAATATTTGTAAATAAAATTTTACAATAACATTTTGAAAACATTCTTAAAATATTGCTGCAATGTGTTTCCATACAAAATGTTTTAAAACGTTTCAATGACCTTTATATCATATGAAAAGGTTTGACTACAAAAACGATTCTCTTATAAATGCATCTGCGCACAGTTTCCACCTCGATACACCCGAGCATATAGAAATTTAAAGCACAGCGAATCTAGACTCCACGCAGACTGTGTTTTACTATATACGGTTGAGTGCATAGCATCATAAGGGTAAAGAGCTGTGTGAAAATAGAAATCTGTGATTGACTTTTGTTTCAATGACCTTTATATCATATGAAAATAGAAATCTGTGATTGGTTTTTGTCAAAACCTCAAGTGTTCCCTTCATCCAATCAGATTTTTTTTTATATCGAACGATAGCTAACACTTCCCCCTAAAAACACTTTTTCTCACTTAACATTTTTTTGCTTAAGGTCAACAGATAGTGCAATTTAATGTTTACATGTATAGCAAGGCGAATGTGGTAACACTTTTGAAAACGACCTATCGCAGCACAATTTTTGACCAAGAAGTAGGTTTTAAAAGTCAAAACCTCAAGTGTTCCATACAATATTTTTCAAGTTTTATGTCATTAAACGCAAGAGCACACTTATATACTAGCCTCGTTAGAATGAGCAATGGCCAATTCTCTTTAGATTGCAAATTTCGCCTGTACTGTCATGTATACGGTTTTAAATTCAATGAACTATGACTTTGCTAAAGATCGCTTACAAATTGATATGAACCCGACGTTTAGCCTAAATGTTATTAAAATGTTTTTATCTAAACCACAACCCAAAATATAACATGTTTGAAACGTTTTAAAAAGATTTTTGTGTTTGCTGGGTATAGGTGAGATCTGCTTGTATTCAGTGAACGGCCCTTTTCTCTTTTCAGAGCCACCAAACGTTATACTTTAGCAGATTGGCGAGGTCTGCTTGTTCTCTATTGACAGGGGCAGTCTTCAGTGAACGGTCCTTTTCAGAGCCACTAAATCTTTTAGCAGATAGACGAGGTCTACTTGTTCTCTGTTGACAGGGGCAGTCTTCAGTGAACAGCTTTTTCAGAACCACCAAACCTTTTAACCTTTTCTTTAGCAGATAGGCGAGGTCTGCTTGTTTTCTGTTGACAGGGCAGTCTTCCGTGAACTGCTCTTTTTAGATCCACTAAACCTTTTAGCAGATAGACGAGGTCTGCTTGTTCTCTGTTGACAGGGGCAGTCTTCAATGAACAGCTTTTTGCAGAGCCACCAAACCGTTTAACCTTTTCTTTAGCAGATAGGTGAGATCTACTTGTTCTCTGTTGACAGGGGCAGTCTTCTGTGAATGGCCCTTTGCAGAGACATTAGTAGGCAATGGGGTGCACATCTCATTTTAGGTACTTTGTCCTAAAGAGGTAAGCGCTACTCCTGACGAAAGCTTGATAGTTCCAAACTTGTCCAACGGCGAGCCAGATATCAAACTTATTATGAATTGAGATGATGTGTTTCTTCCGCAAAGAAAGTCGTATCTGCACAGATACGACTTTCTTATATTCAGTTAATGAAGAATGGTGCAGAAAAGTCGTATCGCCGCAGATACGATTTTTTGCATTACTATTAGTATGTTTGTTTTGATAGAAAGACTATTTTGATGAAGAAAAGCTTACAAAATATATAATGACACATTCTTCAGACCGATGTTTTTTTACAAACGTAATCAAGTATTTTACACCTGCCCCCGCCCCCCATGTAAACGAAACTAGTTTCGTTTATAGGACTTTAGTTTGTTCCCTAACATTCAAATGAGAAAAATAATAATCTCTTTTTATAATTTCCCTAATTTTTTCATATTTCGCTGAGTATATTCCGCTGCACCATAGTGCAATAATGGACTTTTTCTTTTTTTCCTAGAGGAACAATTTGAGATATCGTCAGCCTGCTACGCTAATTGCCTAAGTCATATTTTGTAATTTTGAGAACAAAGAACAAAATGTGGTTCAAGCATTCATCAGATACGTAATCATCCTAATTACTAGTAATATGAAGAGCTTTGTTGCAAAAGCCTTTAAATCCACTTTTGACATGACAGTATAGTGTGGGCAAAAATACACATTTTGGTGGTTGTTTGACCTTCATACCGCTTTCCCTTCCAGAGATGTCGTATATTTCCCGTTTGGAAAATCTTAGGGAATTTCTGGAAATCTGAACTTAAAATGAATACAAAATTTTTGGAAAATAATATCTTGATGTATAATAGTAGCCTTGAATGTTCTTTAGCTATTAAAACCAAAAGGAACTATTTTGGGGTCACTATGTTTGAAAAAAATCATTGTAATTAACGAAAGCTGTAGCTTCGGAAATGCGCAAAAACGTCATTTTCCCGGATTTAATTAAAAATTCATAAAAAAGTAAATGAGATAATTCAATTTTTCTTTTTGATTTTGAAAGCATTATTCAAGTTACATTAAGTAGTGCAAACAAATGTGCTCAAATTTGATTGCAAAGGTGGTTTCTAGAAAAGGGGTAAATTTATTTTGTTGCAAAAGCCTTACATCCACAAAAGGCGCGATATTAAAGAAATAATAAAATAAATAGGAAGGGCTTGAAAATTGTACCAAAACTATTCTTTTAGTTTCTATTCATCAACACTTTATCCGAACCCAAATTGAATCAAATCGAACAATTAATACTTGCACAATTAAAAAAAGCTGTTTTTCTTAAAAAGTCAAAAGTGGATGTAAGGGGTTTTGAAACAAAGCTCTTAATATATGGTCGAATCCAACCAAAAGTGTACACGGGTCAAAAATAAAAGTCCAAAATAAAATTGTCTCCACAATTTTTTCCTTTTGCCCATTGATAGAAGGCATGTTGGCCTTATAGGAACCAAACAGGGGGGGCCGGCCAAGATTGGCTCAATTTTGACGTTGTCATTGGTTTTACACGTAAACACAAAAATGTCTCAAATTATTCCAAAACTGTACGTATGTTATTAAGCACTATTTTATCAGTCTAAATCCGTTGAGGTTCGCCAGTGAACCTCATTGTAAATACTGTTTTTTTATATTTTTTTGTATGAATAACGCACGATATGTTACGATACGCGATTATACTGAAAATGAGTTTACGTGGGGTAGTGGTTAAGGATCTCGCCGCCCACGCAAAGGGTCCCGAGATCGATTCCCATCCCCGGCGATGATTAAAAAATTTTCTTCTTCTTTTTTCTTTGAATTTAAAATTATTTATTTTCATGTGAAAATGTATATATTGCACTGGGAAATATATTTTGTGCATTTTTTTTCTGTAATTTTGTCTGTAAAAAATAATTGCGTCCATCGTGCAGGCAGTGTTGCCGTCATATTGTCTGTTTTGTTTACGCTTTTGGCTGTTGCCACATTGAATAATGTAGTCCACCGTCGTCTGGGAACCAAAAGTGCCATTACTAATCTTGAAAAATAACGTGTGATAGTAAATGTGACATCATAACCCAATGTTACCTACGATACCACTAGGATGCTTTCACTATCGCAATACTAATCAACCTAAAACAAAAGGAATATTCCCATTAATGCTTTTTTTCGTGTAATGTAGACCACAGGGTGTCAGGAAAATGCTAGCTCAACCAGAAAATATTTGTTTTCATTTTTATAACGCGATCAATATGATTTTATTCAATTTATGCTAGTTTATTTTTGAAAATGAAGTTTAGGTCAGTTTCTGTATTTTATTTATCAAATGAGTATGAATCAATTTACATATTGTATAAGAAAGCGTGGGATATCTGTTTTCAGGAATATTAGGAACTATAAGCATACACCTAACGCTTTATAAAATGATAGGTGAAGAAACCCGGGTATTCGTAGGTAACATGATCGATTTAACAATATCTATATTGAGTTTTAGAGGTTCAACTTTTGCTATTATGTTAATGAATGAATAAAATTGTAGTTTTTAGATCTGTTTTAGATGGTACGTCCAAATGAATAAATGTTATTACCTTAGATCAAAAACAAAATTGATGCTTTTAGCAAGGTTTTGAAGTATATAAGTAGTTAAACAGCAAATTTACATAATAAATAATTGTTGAATGAATCCGTATATGGGTAATAATATTGTCCGGGGGTAATTTGACAATTAATTTCCATTGGTAGGAACACTTCATTACACATGTCATGTATTATTCTGTATTCGTAAGTAACATTTCAGTATTTGTAGGTAAGAATTAGACTTTTGGTGGATATCGCAATCAAATCTTCATTTTATAAATCACTTTGAATGTATTATTTTCTTTATGTGCGTTTACTGATACTAGAGACCCTATCATGTATTAATAATGTCGGTTCACAGCGGTTGAATGAGGATTGAAGTAAGAAACAAAGGCACTAAAGTTACTTTAATATTGCACACAAATCGCTTAAAACCGTTATTGGTTATTGGGCTATTCAGAAAATAGATGCACACCCCTATAGAGGAGTTCGGATATCCGGACTTTTGTCCAGTCGTGACTGTTGGAAACCCAGACTTTTAAAGTGCCCAAAGACAAAAAAATCCGGCAGAAAAATAGTTTAAAATCAGAAATCCTCAATATGAGAGCTCATTTGCAACATTTCCGTGATTATTCCTTCATTTGATTGGATTTCCAAGCTTTTTCCAGTAACATTGGCAACTGGAAATCCAGTCGTTTTCAGAAAGCAAACTTGGAAATCCGGAGATTTCTTTGATTGAAAATTTACTCCTCTATATATAGGGGGTGTGCACCTATTTTCTGGAATAGCCCATTACAGACTTGTGAACTCCATCTTGGAGTCAGTTACGTCTTGTGGCATTTCGTTTGAGGGCAACTACATTAGCTTTATACCAGGGTCCATCACTGTGCTGTCTAGATCATGAGACAATGAGAACAGTCGTTTTTGTCCATGGTATTCGTAGGTAACCTAGGCGAAAACGTCAAAAGTTACCTTCAAATAAATCAATTTGGACACAAATTACTCAGAAACCAGAAGGTCGGTAAACGTTTAAAAATGAAGCACACATGACAGCTGACAAATCCAAGTATTTATCCCCTTCTAATCTTCCTCGAATCTGAGTTTTCTTTCAAAATGAGCAGACCGTCGTCTATTTCAGTATACATATTTTTCAACAATTAAGCCGTATTCAGTTTTGCTTGGTGGGCATGTATGTGAATTCGCAATTTTCATTAACATATGATTTGATAAGGAAAGTACGGGCTTTCTTTATGTACCGATATGGGCATTGGCATGAATGGCGGCGTTTCACAATAGGGTCATGATGTCAAATTGTATTTGTAGCAAAAATTCGGCTACCGAAAGCTACCTACGAATACTTACTTATTTTGTTAATATCTCAGAAATAGTTAAATACATGCTATTGAAACTTGGTAGTATTAAAGAGTGTATTACCCTGCATCTATTGCTTAAATAAAATTTACTATTCTCTCGGTTTGTGGAAATGACAGAGCTTTTAACATGTATTCGGAGGTAATGTTTTTTACCAAACATACCTTTGTGCCATTTAGAATTTCTGGCAGCTAAACACAATAATAAAGATGTCTGAATGCAATGCATTTCAGTATTGGACATATCACAGCTTGTATCAATCGCGCATTTATTAGTGATTTCCATTTTATTTATTAGTGATTTCCATTTTATATCTGGTGCTATGAAAAATTGTATTCGTAGGTAATGTAAAAAAATACCACTCAAAAAATTATCACAAAAACTTCATAATTATGTACAAATATGTGAAAAATTTAACAGGCAATCTTTGAATACACACCTTTCAGGAAATCAATTTAGATTCAATCCAATGACTGCTTTTCATAACTGATGTAGATGTTTTTCAAAATACCTTAAGAAATATTTTGAAAAAATTGGTCAAAATAGCATGTTTTTGGGTCTCTTTGTCTAAGTTTTTCACAGAATGGGGTCTTATTATCTATGACGTGAAGCGTATGATCAAGGCGAATAAAAACAATACAAAAACGAAAGCCAATTGTTTAATACTTTTAAGTTATGGCCCTGAACATGCCGTGTACACTTTTCGTTGGATTCGACCATATAGGTGTACACATGACTATAGGAATTGAAAATCACACATTTAGCTTTCATGCCAAAACGGATTGAAATATTGGCGTGATACTTCACAGATGGGGTTCGTGGTTCAAGATTATTCATTCAAGATGAAAACTTAATTAAAGTAATTAAATCTGGCCATCCCCCTTTAACTGCAATTTGGCGAATTTTGCTCGGATTTGACATTATTTCATGCGAATTGAAATTTTTTATGCAATTTGAAATTATGTTATGTGATTTTACATTATTTCATGCGATTTTACATTATTTTATGAGATTTTACATTATTTCATGCAATTTTATTTATTTTTCAGGGTGTTTGAAATTTTGGCTAATATTTACAATAATTCACAAACATTGTTCATAACGTAATGATTTTTACTGTTATTTCACATTATTTCCTGCGATTACATATATTTTCTTGTGATTTTGTATTTTTCTATGTAATTTTATATTTTTTCTTGTGATTTTAGTTTTTTTGCCAATATTTTATGCGATTTTGAGTGATTTCACTGAATTTTATAATTTGTACGACTGTTCATCAATACTTTACAAAATTTTACTAATTTTGTCAAAATGTTCCGACATGTTAAAATAGTTTGCTGTTTTAATGTGATTTCCCATTTTCCCCCATGTGACATGGGGCCTTAAGAAGGTGAGAGTAAACTGCAACCCAATCATTTCCCCTTTAATATCATATATTTCATACTGTTTGACCAGGCTTAAACGGGCTCCAGAAGTTACTTAGGTGCCATATGAAACCAAAACACTAATGTTCTAATTTTATTTACCGATATCATCAGTCCTTGTTTCCTCACGGTCATTCACACATTGCGCTTTAAACAAAATAGAATCCTGTATTATGCATTTATATTCTATTGAGTATGAAACTTTTATGTACATGTAATGAAATATACCAGCAGATGCTTCACGGTGTAAGACATAAGAGAATAAAGTAATAATAATGTTTTGACAGATATGTCTGACATTAACTTACAGAAAGACGCAATAACGGATAAATGAATTCTCTGATCTTATCTTAATTCATAACGTCAATTATAGCTTTATGTAATAGAGACAGGCGTTAAAGTCTGTAATAAATAACGAATGGCTTGTAAAACAAGCAATACATATTCGATTTGACAGAAAGAAACATCTAAAAAGGTTTATATCTTAAGAAAGCGGCCGAAAAAAGAACATATTTGCTTCTCAAACCAAATGTATAAACTTTGTCATTGATTGTTTTTCTAAAACATTATTTTTCCCGAGTTCTTCAATCTTGGTAACACTTTTTTTCGGTGAAGTAACATTTTATCAAAAACTTGTCAGTTGTTTTTAACAATCAAATCAGAAAAATATGTTTAATGTTTTTTTTATCATTTAGGCTTAAAATACTAAAGCTCGTAAAAATAAGTGAGTCGAACCTATCTGGGAGCTGTCATTTCACATTGTACTAGTGATCACTGACATCATGTATGCCATAAGAAGTGGTAAATCATTGACTAAATGAATGAATGAATGTCGGTGTCACCTTTTTCGTTAGTTTATCGTAAGTTAAAGGTTGGTTGAACATAATCAAATCCGAATTGTAAGGTCTATTGCCAGCTGTAAGCGATTGACAGGCCCTTGTCAGTGGCGTAGCCAGGATTTTGGAACCGGAGGGGCACAACTTGTAAATGTACCAACGGAAATATTTTTACCGACGGAAGTTGTGATTTGTTGACTCAATTTGTCATCATTTTTTTACAATTTTTCCCTTTTTCTGTCACCCTGGGTAGAAAATACTCAATTGTTAACCCATTTTTTTTTCACCAACGCCTTCCGTCTACCGACGGCCTTACATGAACCGACGGCCATGACGAGCGGCCCCCTGTCTAGGAATGGACTATTCCATTTGAAAGCCATATTTTGAAAAATTCTTCCACAAAAAGAGTATGAATTTCAAATGGAATGAGCACATTAGGCAGTTAAATTTGAATTTCATATACCCTCTGAGAAAGTTTCTACCTGAATGCTCCACAGACGGAGGGTGAGTTTCAAATGAAGTTGGTAAATGTTCAATTCCATTTCAAATTTGCATTCCTTCTGTTGAAGATTATTTCGAAAATCTCCCACAGGGTTATGGATTTTAAATGGAACAGCCCAATACACTTCAGATGTCAGCTTCTACATCCGCAGTGACGTTGACTAGATGATGATTTCTTATTCAACATGTTCAATGGGTTATTTAGTTGGCCAAGGTCCGGGCATGTAAATAATTAAAACCAATTTCCAACTGTCCATTCTGTTGAATATCAGCGAGATGCAATAGGTTGTTACATGTGCCCCCAAAACTGTCTCATGGATCTAGAGTAAATCTCGATTATATTAATGGAGAGGTTAAGAGTAAAAGTACATAGTAGCATCGTAGGCAGGGAATGAGAGAGTGCTGCCAATTTCTCCTGATTAGCATTCAAATGATATAACGAACCTCAACACATCCACTACTTACTAACCTACTAACTCTCCACTGCATCGAAATACCAATTACCAGCAGAAGGAGCACGCAGGACAGGTGGTAATGAAGATACGCCCCTACCTGACCACTCATACGCTCTCGGTGGTTCTAGTTCCTTGAGATAAGGCGCGTGAAAGTCGATTCCGAGTTTATCGTCCCCCGCCCGCGTCACTTTTTGGACACCAAAAACACCCGCGTCAAATTTTCAAAAATGCCAAAATAATTCATTATTTTCAAAGTATCAGTGTTTTCACCAGTTTTAGCAATTGGAAACATATATTTTTGTTTGTAAAACATATAAATTTATAACTTGGAACCAAAACCAGGCTCTTTTCTAACTTTTCTAGTCCCTACCCATATAAAAAACATGTTTATAAATAACATGTATGAGTGTGGCTTTAAATCAACACGCACTTTAGGTCAATAATGAAATCTGATGAAATAATGAAAAATGAAAAAGTCACCTCACCAACCTGGGAAAAAAAGGGACGATAAACTCGGAATTGACTTTCATGGGCCTAACAAGCGTATCCTTGTAAAGTTCCGTTCATACTCCCGTTCATACTACATCGCAATTGCGGTGCGATGCGGTGCGTTGCCGATATATCGAATACTTTTTGCCGCAACTCACCGCATTTCCAAGTTAAAATGTATTTAACTTCATTGCGATATCGCAATGCAGTATTTTTCAGGACAATGCGATGCGGCATTGCACCGCATCGCAACGCATTTGCGGCGTAGTATGAACGGACCTGTACTCTTGTTGGGACCAGGCTAGAGTGAATTGCTCAAGCCAGTGTCTGGATCTGAAATGATAAGGGAAAAGGTCATAATATCGACATGCTCAGTGTCAGAAGTAAGTGCAATAGTTGCCCTGTGAACATTTGACAATTTACACACAGTATATTGTACTCATCTACACACGGCAGCTACACATAGCAGCTATTGCACTTACCTACTTCAGGCACTGAGCAGTCGGTAGCCTATGTAAAGAACATAACGAAACATATGTAAACGTAATATATTGCGAAAACAAGGACATTCTCAATTGCAACCAATCAAGTCAACAATGTGACTCTCAATCTTTGGTAAAGAGAAAGTTAGGCCTAATTCTTTATCCAATCGCAAAGGCAACAGTGGATTATTTTCGGAAAAGAAACTTCGGAAGAAAAGTGGTGCTATAATAGTGAGCGTACGTAAGAAATGCACTTACACAGGTGGACAGAATAATGGGTTAATTATTTACTATGAAAAGTCGCACACAAGTATAATTTGGTCACACTTCTTATCATACTTATGTCCTTATCCAAAATTATAACTGTTTAATGAGATAACGATGGGAGCATTGTTGTTGATACGTTCCTCACAAAAGGTCATAAACATGATAAAGTTATGATATCAATTAAGTAGTTTAATTCATTCAAACAATTACATTTGGTCGGTACCCATTACGGTCTTCATTCTCATCACTTTATGATTAGAATACCTTCAAATTCAAACCACCGACATTGAAAACGTACTTTCATCACTTCGGAACAAATATGGCAAAGGTTTGATTTAAAAATAATTCTCATACGTTTGTTTGTGAAACGCCAAAGTTGGCATTGACTATAAATTGACTTCCGTCTAATTGGTAAACCAACCTCGTACAAATATCTTGTTTCGTTATCGCCTTTCAGTGAACGAACTTGCGTACAGAGCGTCACAAAATGAGATTCGACGTATTTACGCTCACCTTGAATGCCGACCCAATACACACATATTATACACGTAACACATTGTGTCAATACGGCCGCATTGGCACGGTAGATGCCGTGCTGGGATGGATATTCTGTATTACAGCATACGTATGGTCACGGTGTATCCCGTTGTCAAAATACAACGTACTTTAGTGCAGTAATAGCGCCCTCTGTTGGTCATAATTCACTTTAATACGTATTTTCAACGTAGTGAAGAAATATTTGAGGTAATATCCCAGCAAACACAAAACGTTTTCGACATCATTCGCAAAAGGTTATAAAAGGTTGTCAGAAAACGTTTAAATGTCGGGTTATATAAAGGGTATATTAAGAGTATAAAACGTTTTCATAACCTTAAAAACATTTTTTGATAATCTACTGCTCAGCAAACAAAAATGTTTTATAGAAAATGTTTAAATGTCGGGTTATATAAAGGGTATAAAAACGTTTTAATAACATTCCAAAAACATTCTGAAAACTTGATACAAAACATTCTAAACAGAATGTTATTTTGGGGTTGAAAAAATATTTTGCGAAAAATGTTTGCCCAAAATATTTTCAATAAGTTTTAAAAACGTTTTCATGACCTTTATATAACCCGACATTTAAATGTTATTAAAAGGTTTTGAAAAACACATTTTAAGAACATTTCTGTGTTAGCTGGGTTCAAACATTTTAACATAATGTTATTTAAGTATTGACACAATATTTGGCAAAATGTTTGCAAAATAGTTTACAATAACATTTTTGAAAACATTAAAAATATTGTTGTAGTGTGTTTTCATACAAAACGTTTTAAAACGTTATCATGACCTTTATATAACCCGACATTTTAATGTTATTAAAACGTTTTTACCTAAACCAAAAGCCAAAATATAACTTATATAAAACGTTTTTAAAACGTTTTTGTGTTTGCTGGGATAACACTATAGAATATAAAAACTAGTATTTTTAGAAGTTACATTTCAAGGTCGTTATATTAGGGTTACTCAAGGTTTTAAAATTAAGGTTAATTTTAAAAAGATTAGAGACAACCCGTCACCCTTAAGGTTACTCATTGTTGTTTGTTGATGCTGGAGCCCAGTATCAACCAAAAACATCAAGGCCGCAGGGCCGGCAGGCCCGAGGCCGGCGACTCATATACGACGACTAAATACTCCAAGTGGGACCCCAATGTAAGGGCCCCACAGGGCAAGAAAGCAAGAGTAACCTTAAGGATGACGAGCTGGAAACAAAAATTCTGTATATTTACGGATAGCTCGTCACCCATTTCATAGGCCTACTTTTTCATTTTTTTACTCCATAATATTCAACTTTTGCACCATATTTCACTAGTTTAGCTTCAATATGGCAACAATTTCAGCGCGCTTCTCGCGCATATGTGCCGTTAAATTATTTTGTCGCCAAAAGGTGATGCATTAACTATACTTCAAGAAACTATTTCCAACCCCATCCCCCTCATGTCAAAAAAATCTACCCCACTGATTTGTTGCCAAGAAAGCAAACAAAGAGAAACATGTAAAAGCAATTAATAGATACATTTGGTTTTTTTCTCGGCCCATTCGCAAGTAGATAACAGTAAAAGTCCGTCAATGTTCACTTGTCCGGCTGCCAGTGGGTATGACGTTGTTTTGGTGTCCATAGTTTTGTTTTTGATGGATATTGCTTCTCAAGACCACCAACTTCAAAAATAAGTTTACTGGAACTATGTCAACATTGAGCATTTTGACGTTCACACAGAGGTCAAAATTCAAATTGCTCAAATGCTGTTGAAAAGTTCTCCAAATTATTCCTCTTGTCATGGCGATCCAGAAAAAGTATACTTTTACCTATCTGAGACATTCCCTTCTGGAGTTATAAGCAGAAAGGTCAAAAGTCACCATTTGACCTCCACAGGGGTCAATACCTGACAAATTTAAAATTCAAATCTATAAGATTAATTTCAAATCTAAAATTGATTGGTGCCTAATCACAACCTTATGGATTTATTTTTAAATCCTTGTAATTTATACTGTGGGATCAACTATATTTTTATATACCTTCTAATCATAAAAATACTTTGTACAAGACCATCTCGTTTTGTTTTTGCTTTTCAGTGGACGAACTGAAAGTACAGGGCGTCACAAGTAATTTAACGTCTGGATACGCCCAACTTAAAGGCCAATGGCTTCTAAATACCTAAATCGTTGATACAGGTTTACTATTACTACGTTACTACATGTATTAGAAAGAATGGTAAAAACCTGAATTGGCTGCATCGAAATTATTTACAAAATTACAATAATAAAAACCTGCTCTTTTCGCAGCAACCTAAAATAACAAGTTTTTTGTAATAAATTTCCACCCTTGTCGTAACTAACTGAAATAATTTCTAAATCCATGAAAACTTTATAAAACAGTTAAACTGCTCATTTTGCTTTAATACGCCAGCACAACATAGAATGACTGTTCAAATTTGTGTCAAGTGGTCAAAGAAACATCAACTCTATATTCAAATAAGCCGCTGCTGTTTTAGTTTCTCCTTGAGAATATTGCCAGAATAAAGCTGTTGTTGTTCTTTCCTTTCACGGCGTAGTACGAAGTTGCACATTCTGAACAATAACAAATAAACACATTGGGAAACAACACGATTGTGCTCGCTACAAGAATAAACTGAATATATTTTCAGGATTGCAAATAGATATCATTTGTAACATTTCTTGTAAAAAATCCAAGTAAATAATGGTTAAAATGATGTTATACTTATACATATACCTCTAATGACGTTTCGTGCTAGAATTTTCTCAAATTGACTGACCAATTCTCTCAATCCTCCTCGTCTGCTTCCTGCATGGTAGTCCTCTCCTACAAAGAGAGGGGTTTCGCAGGTACAAAGGTACAAAGAGGGGCTTTTGCAGCATACCAGGAGGATATTCATATATTTTACTATCAGATTAGAAAGCGTTGCCTTATATTGATAGATAATTTCTACCAAGTAGTAATTTACAGACAAAAATAGCATATAATAAAACAGTGAAGATAAAAGATTGCTAGCACTTACTTCCTGCCAGAAATTGAGCAGGTTATATTGCTACCAGCCTGCAGCGCGGCATCTAAAATCTCAATATTAATGAGGCCTGCCAACAAAGTTACAAACACTGGTTGTCGGGCTATCGTTAATGAATCGGATCGCAACGTTTGCACAGTATTTTTGTGGGACATGAGACCACACCAGACACACCAAAAATATAATGTGATGAAATCGGATCATCCTCATTTTAAAGAAGTAGAACAAAAGAAGAAAAATCATACTGTCTTCTGTAATCGTGTGCTTTAATGAGACAGATACACCTTACAAAAGTGTATTAGAATATGCATATAATATACTTCACAGGATCGAGCACTCTTTTTAATGAAAGAAGAAACACAACTTTATGCATGTAATATACTATATATTTACAATAATTTTACTTTATAATGAAAGCCCGGGATGAAAGCTTACATAATTTTAAAAGCCCAATATCTGTTAAATCCTTATGTTATCCAGAGGATTTACATCATAAATTTTAAATTTTAAAGTTTACATAATCTGCTACTCAAGTTTCAACGCATTCTTTTTTCTTCTTCTTCTTTGTTTAGTCGTTATGTTTCAACACGCATTTTTATTCCTTCCCAAAAATTGATTTAATTACTGAAAATATCTTAAGGCCGGTTAAGCAATCGTGACGACCTCGTGATCTTCTCTGATGGTAGCTATGAATATTTGAACTAGTTAAAGAAATACTTGATAAAACAAGTGAATATATTTAACTACACTGCAAATACAAAATTACTCATGTTAAGTAAAAAGGGAACAGAGCAACAAAATGTCAAAAAGAACTCAATATTGCTCAAAATGTTACTCATTACTCATGTTGAGTGCAATTTATAATGAGTTCCATTTGACTAATTTTGACGCTCTGTTCCCTTTTTACTCAGCATTAAGTAAATTTTTTACTAATTTTCTTTAGAGTGTACCCGTTCTGTCCTTGGTCTGTTCTTCATTGTCTTCCCCATTAAGGCTTTAAAGGTCTTCCCCATTAAGGCTTGACCAGACTGACAGCTGCATTCCCTCACTTTACCTGTCAAAATACAAACTGCAAATTTGTCTCTCATAACGCCAGTGACATTTTAGGACAGGAATAGGTTTCGTTTGGGGGCGCACCATTTTATTTCCAGTCGAGACATGGGAGTTTTTTTGAAAAAAGTCGCCCACTAGTGAGATGGAAAAAAAATAAAAATAAAGAGTAAAAAAAGTTCCCCCACCTAGTCTGTATAGGTGTACATTAAAATTGAACACAAACTTGCCTGCTTCGGCGTCCCTTAGGCGGGATGAACAAACCATGGTACTTTGGCGCTTACCATCCCGGAAGTTGTGTACTTTTTTAATTCAAGAATGTATATCGCTGTAGCAATTTAACTACAAAGTTGGAATAATAATGTTTTGGTGATGGGGCTCTATGTGAGGTAGTATGTGTTACATTAAATGTGCACTAACATGCACTTTCATGACTTCTTCAGATATCTCTAGTCCTGTACAAAATGACAATGATCTGATATTTTGCACATCTGAATGCATTACATGTCCATTAAGTGTCTGTCCTCTAGAGATTTTAGTGTCTTCAAACATCAAAAGCACTTTCGGCTTTACTCAAACAAACACCTCCAGAGATGCATAGCGAATCCCCTTGTTTGTTAAATTTTAAAGCTAAACCTGTATTCATTTATGTTAGTAAAATACGAAGTTTAAACACGGTCTATTACCGTCTAAATCCCATCATTTTATATATTTCTTCTTTATCGAGATGATAATGGATATACGTGTGGGCTGTATTTTGTTCATTCCGTATGTTCTATTTTCTCGACCACCTCGTATTGATTTACAATATTGAAAAAGAAACAAAACGTATCTTGGTTAATGCTGTAGGTTAATGCTTTCTTTTCCATAAACATGATTAAGCTATAGTATTTACCCGTGCTTAATAAGATTGAAAAAATTGAGATTTATTGTTTCGAGACCTTTGTCATGAATAATTGCTTTCGGCTTTTTCTTAGTTTTAAGGTTGCCAAAATTACAACTTCTCTGAATTAACTTTAATTATTAAATAATAATTAAATATCAATAATACTAATTGTTATACTTGTACTTATTTCAAAACATTTATTAAACCGTTTTCAGGTTTGTAAAAATGCGAAGGATAATATAAACAAAAAGAACCTTATAATTTTTCACAAGGTCATATCTTAAAATCCTCTCCATAAAAATGAACAAAAATTGCACACGGATTACTTCAATACTCTACCCTAAACACATGTCAGTAACCAAGCAGTTGTCCAACTGACACAACAGTAAAATGCACTGATACGCAACAGCTTCCGGGACCACATTTACAGGCGAATAATTGGAACCCAACAATAGAAATCTGTTGGGCTGTGAATTTGGTCCAGGAAGGTGTTCCATGTCAGTGCATTTTGCTGTTGTGACAACTGTTTGGTTACTGACCAGGGTTTAGAGTAGAGTATTGAAGTAATCCTGTGTGTAATTTTTTGTTCACTTTTATGGAGAGGATTTTAAGATATGACCTTATGAAAAATTACAAGTTTCTTTTTGAGGCCAGTTTAGATACGCTGCATTTATGAAAACAATATTCAGGACTCGGGGTGCGCGCTTGGTGTTAACAAGTTGATCGTTACGAATAGCCTTGGTACTGGAAAATTAATGTTTGCAGGGCTTGCCAAAATTAAAAGTCTAGATGCTTTTTACCAAAATTGTTTAAGCAAATATCTACCTCGCGCTTGTTTGATGGCATATAAAAATAAAGTCATTTTAAAGAAAAGTTGAACAATGATGGCGCTATCTATCTAAAATCTTGTTTGCTTCTTTACAAGGGGTAGACACTTGTAAAATGGTATTAGAACATCAGCAAAGAGACTAACAATGACAAGTGAATCTTCAAAAAACTTTTTATCGTGAAATGTAAGGTAAACTCATATTATTTTTTTTTAATTAATTTTGGATTTATATAGAGCCTTTTCTCCAGATCTTATAGGACTCAAAGCGCTGTAATTTCGCTGCCATGGTGAATCATCACAATCAGATTGCATTAACTAGGCCAGTTGCTGTCGAACAGCGCAAACCTATCCGCACTTAGATTGTAACATCCATTAATTATCTGTGCAGCTCCCCAAATTCCATTGGGGGTGGAAGATTTTGATAACCAAACAACTAATCACCGATTTTTGCGATACAGGAGGAAACTGGAGATCCCGGAAAAAACCTGCGAGAGCGAGCATGGAATCGGGATAAACCAAGTGCACATGAGTTCTTGGGCCGCGTCGGGCTTGAACCCGGGACCTCAGTGGTGCAAGGCGAGGGAACTACTGCTGCGCCAACTCGCTCCCCCTCGCTTAAAGGGTTAATGTACGATTTCCTTCAAATTTTAAATTTGTCATTATATACTCAAAATGCTGAAATAATATCAGTAATAATGATCGGGAATGGTTTCTGTCCATTTTGAGCTGAAATAACGAGGTGACGTGAAAGAAACACTGCTTGTTATTTTGGCCGTTTAACACGCATTTCTATGGGCGGACATAAAGTCATAATTTCTTGAATTATGACTTTATGTCGAACTTTGCTCTGTTTACCTATAAACACAACAAATTTGGCTGATTCCATTTAGGTGCAAGTTGTGACATGTGTAAACATTACAAATATGCAAAAAAATCAGGTTTGAAAAAAATTAACCAATTTAATTTAAACTTGGCTAATTTAAATGAAAAATAATGTAAATAGCGCCCTCAATTTGCACACAAATGTACAGTTTATAGAATTAAAATTACCACAAAAAAAGCAGGAAAAGATGAATAATTTGATACAGAAACAAAAATCTTGTTAAAAATTGCTACAAAATATATGTATACACATGTTATTAGTGTGATAGCTGTTGATATTATTCAGGTCTAAGATTGAACATTATAATAATGTTTTGTTGGAAAAATTATTGATAAATGATTACATTAAACAACAGTGACCTAAGGGAATTGACACCGAAACTTACACCAAAGGTAAGTATCCTAACAATTAGTGTACGTTCACATTTGATTCATTATTTATTTATTTATTTATTTATTTATTTATTTATTTATTTATTTATTTATTTATTTATTTATTTATTTATTTATTTATTTATTTATTTATTTATTTATTTATTTATTTATTTATTTATTTATTTATTTATTTATTTATTTATTTATTTACCCTGTGCCCTGATCCAAGCTGGTTGTGATATCATCTAAGTGTTGCATTATGCCCCACAATTCAACTACAATATTGAGAGAGCGGATATTTGTTGCTAATTTCCTCTACCGAGAATCAAACCGGGACTCCGCATACATCCATTCTTCTGCGCCAAGCTATCCTCACATGCAAGTCATTGCTTATTTACTTGTATCTGATTATCGTCAACGTGATATATTCCTGTATACCACTGATTATCACGTAAATGTGGTTAACTTTGCTTTCTTACTAGGCCTAATGGTGATAAAAAAGGTATTACGAAAAGCAGTGTTTTAATGCGGTCACCGGTCTAATGCATAATGTAAAGTGCTTACTACCCAGGCTGTCTCAAAGTGATTAGAGCCCATGTGTGGGAGTAACAGGCAGTTTACATTTTTATTTTTTATTTTAAAGTTAGTTTTTACAGGCTGTATCAAAAGGTTTTGTAAACTTCAAATAAAAAAATTAAGGTTTCTGTAACACTTTTTAAACACATGAACGTGTTTATTAACAACTGAAGATGTTTAATATCCACATTATCTAGAAATTACTGGTATTTTCAGAAGCATCTACTCATACATATTATAAATACAAAATAAAACCTAACATTTTCATTCCCTTTCCAAATAATTGCACTCTAAAATGTATACTTAAACACACCAACCAAAGTGTTATAAACGGTTATAAACACTAACGATAATTGTGTTTAAGGATAAACTTTAGAGTGCGATTATTTGACAAGGGAATGAAAGTGTTTTATTATGTATGGTATGTGTAAAGTAGGAGTAGAGGTTTCTGAAAATACCAGTCATTTCTAGATAATGTGGATGTGAACTATTTTCAGTTGTTAATAAACAACTTTATGTGTTTAAAAATGTTACAGAAACCTAAACATTTTTAACTGCAGTGTACCCATCAGCTTCCAGTGATTATGGGCAAGACTGCAGAATGCAACATAGGAGCTACCTTATCAATGAATGTTCGTATACATACGTTCACCTCATGAAACTATAAAACCTGGGCATTTCAAGAGAAATTGCATATTGAAGAAGCAGGCTTGTCAATACCCAGCAAACACAAAAACGTTTTAAAAACGTTTTAAATAAGTTATATTTTGGCTTTTGGTTTAGTTAAAAACGTTTTAATAACATTAAAATGTCGGGTTACATAAAGGTCATGATAACGTTTTATAACGTTTTGTATGAAAACACACTACAACAATATTTTTTAATGTTTTCAAAAAATGTTATTGTAAACTATTTTTGCAAACATTTTTGCCAAATATTGTGTCAACACTTAAATAACATTATGTTAAAATATTTGAACCCAGCAAACACAGAAATGTTCTTAAAATGTTTTTTCAAAACCTTTTAATAACATTTAAATGTCGGGTTATGTAAAGGTCATGAAAACGTTTTTAAAACGTTATTGAAAATATTTTGGGCAAACATTTTCGCAAAATATTTTTTCAACCCTAAAATAACATTTTGTTTAGAATGTTTTGTATCTAGTTTTCAAGAATGTTTTTGGAATGTTATTAAAACGTTTTTATACCCTTTATATAACCCGACATTTAAACGTTTTCTGTAAAACATTTTTGTTTGCTGAGCAGTAGATTATCAAAAATGTTTTTAAGGTTATGAAAACGTTTTATACTCTTAATATACCCTTTATATAACCCGACATTTAAACGTTTTCTGACAACCTTTTATAACCTTTTGCGAATGATGTCGAAAACGTTTTGTGTTTGCTGGGTAAACACCAAAAACTGATCAATCATACAGCTTGTTCTCAATTGTACATCGCTAGCCTAGAATCAATTTTACACGTCTTTAAGGTTATACTGTTGCGATTTGGTAGTTCACAGCGAAGCAAATGGTAGTGAGAGCCCGGGGGGGGGCACATCAACAAATTTTGGTGGGTATGCTCCCCCGGAATTTTGAGGTGGTGGGTCTTTGGGAGCTGACGGCGTACCGGTAAAGGGGGGTCTTTCGGAGCTGCGAACCGGGCTGTGAACAAGTAAAATGGGGTCTTTTGGAGCTGCGAAAAGTCAAAATCAATGGTCTTTCTTGGCTTTTTGGTTGAAAATCGCCTGAAAAAACAAGGAATATGTGGAATGGGCAATTTTGGGGTCTTTTAGAGCTGAAATTATCAAAATCAAGGGTCTTTCGGAGCGTTATTTTGGTCAAATATAGGGGGGCTTTCGGAGCTGCGAAACCCCAAAAGGGGGGTCTTTCCGGGGGAGCATACCCGTATGGTCATTTGTGTTGAGTGCCCCCCCCGGGAGTGAGAGCTTCAAATATCACAGACATACTTTTGCAGGTCCTGTGGTTTTTGAGTTATGTTGTAAAGAGGGCTGAAACAACAACACTTTTGTAAAACGTACATACCTCATTAACAACAATAAATCAAGCAAGTTGTCAAAGTATATGATTTGTAGAATGAACTTTTGCAAAACATCAAAGTGTTATTTTTCAATATTATATTGATTTAGACAACGAAAATCAATTTTGTGACTGCTTCGACCAACAATACCTCGTCTACCCTTAAAGCGAAATAGTACATACTAGCAATAACACTTTTATGGAGCTCTAAGCTACAATTGCCCAACATATCGGGTCCTCGATATTTATTTATTTATTAACTGGTGATATTACGTGTTCAAAAATCAGAGTTTCTGAAAGTAAGAAAAAGGGTTATTCATTTTGTTTGAACCCAGCTAGCATGGGTAACCGTCGCTTGCTCTACAGAGTCTACGTATTAATGACTGAAATTGTATCGAGAACAGTGTTACGAGTCGTACTGACTCCAGACCAAAATCACGTTGTACCCAAATTCACACGAATGCACAACAACAATACACTGTTTGATTAAGTTAACAAAATCTAAGTTTTTAATTGAAAGTAAAATATGATGGTACATGACAACAATTGCACATACAATATAATCACACAATCACAGTTTCAACTAATCAGTACCAGCAGCCTTCTTCTTGCGAATAAAATCCTCGCACAGAAATGGTGCTGCATTCTCCAAACACTTTTTAAGTTAAAACTCCTTGCGCATATCCTTCGTTGCTGTATTAGAGTAGCACATTATTAGCTATGTAAACTGTTTCAAATGTACCTCTTTTTGAAGCACAATGATGACCAACACGTAGAAAGTTTACAAACTCTCATGATATTCTGCAAGGAGCAAAACTTGTTTTCCACTTTTATACTCACAATATTAATATAATAGACCATTCTGTCAGATTCACTTCCTGGGGGAATTCTAAAATGATGTAATTTTCACTTTACAATCTTGGGGATTCCCCCAATTGTGCAACACACTGAACATTCTGGAATAGTGGGGATTTTCCAAGATTATTAATAACTCTGGTTTTCCCTTAAACGTCTTTTGCATGATTACTTCCAAGGTTTTTCCCCTTGTCTCATATTTCTCATGACATAAATTAATCTAAAATAAAATCAAGTAAATTACCCATGGCACATCACAACAATGTGTTCAATGAGTCTGTATTGTAATGTGAGTTATGTATATCATCAGTGATCATTCTAAGACCCAAGATTATTACTGGCATCATTTTACTTTATAATGAACGGATACTGGTAAGAAATGAAAATGCGTGTCATTACGTCTTTGCATAAATATTGCAAATAATAATGATAATTTTTCGTCTTCTGATGGTAAGGAATCCATAATTCGTTTATCCCGAGTATCTACATAATAAATCTTATATTCGATTGAGTTTATGAATTCATAATCTGCTCAACGAATTCTTATGTAGTGTGCACTTACAAGAAAATTAATTTCAAAATTGATATCACTCCAAATATTAGCATTTCGAGTACTTCCCATAGCAAAAAGAAAAGTTTCCCGGTGACCACCCGATGACCATTCGGTGGTTATCAGAAACCTTTCGGGTACCTTTTCCAGAGTTATCCGAAAGTGCCCGCTAGCGGATACCTTGCGGATACCTAATTAAGTTTTAATCCAAAAGTTTTCGGGTAGACATCCGGAAGTCTCCCAAAAACTCAAATATTTCAAATGAGTTACCCAGAAGGTTCCCAGAAACTTATATTCTTTGCAGGAGTTACCCGGTGGTTATCCGCTTTTAATTTGACCTTGAAAATAGCATTAAGCATCTTAAGAATGCGTGGGTGGGTATATGGTCAAATTAAGGTCACTGTATGAATTCAAAATGGAGTAGCTAGCTGTTGGCAGTTGGAATATATTTGTGCAGAATATTCAAGTTATTTGTGGTCCAAAATGTATGGATTTACATGTAGGACATTACAAGATGTTTAATAATTAATCTGGAACATGCTGTAGGAATTATAAAGCATTGAATGCTTGATTTCATATGACAATGCAGGTAGGAAAATTTGTATGAAATGATTTGTATTGATGCAGTTTTTATACACTTAATGTACATGATAAAACTTAGATGACCCTGCTACATTTGTTTTACAGAACTGTTTCGTAAGGGCCGTAGCCCTCACTCCTCAGAAACTTTGTGCAGAATGAGGTTCAAATTAATATTACAATACCAACCAGGAAAATATGTACATGCATCAATGATTATATATAAAGAACAGAGTTATTAAGTTATAAAATGTCATTCAGTCATATCATTTCATTGTGAGTCCAGACGAGATAATAGATGGTGAGACTTAAGCTGATCCATATTGATCATTACATATTGATTGAAATTGCAAAAGCAATTCAAATTGTATAGAAGTCATAAAATGAAGAAATCAATTAACTGATCAAATGAGTTCATGGTTTTATATTACATAATAAATGTTTCTTTCTGTGTCGGCAGCTGTTAAGTAACTCATTCCTTTTGTTTAAAGAACATAAATCCGGTCTGTAGATGATAAAATATTTCTCTTCTGTACAAGTCATAAGTTGCATTTCTTGCTTGAAGTTGAGTATGATTTTGCTTTAGATATAATTTTCCACTTCAGGGAGTAATTTATGTTCTTATCTTTAAGAGTCCATATGTATTCACTGAGGGCGGTGGCATTTCTCTTAGTTTCATGTTTGAATGACGATAAATGTCCAGCATGTCGGGATTTAAATGAGTTCTCTGTAAGTCCTATGTAGGTCTCAGCGTTATTATTGTCTTCTCTGGTGACTGTAGCCTGGTATATGACACTACTGGTTTGGCATTTCTTGTTGAGTGGGCATTGTACTTTATTTCTGCAGTTACAATCCTTTTGAGATTTATCTGTTTCAAGTTTTGTTTCACTTTTTCCGATAACAGATTTGTTGTGTTTAGTGATGATGTTCTTCATATTTGGCATACAGCTATAACTGAGCTTTACTGTGTTCCTGTTGATCAGTTTGTGTAGTTGATGGCCTGGGGGAAAGGATCTATCAAGGAGGTTGAAGAATTTCTTGCCGATGTTTGTAGCAACGCTATCGCTGTACGGGGGGTTGAACCATACTATGTTTCTAGTTCTCTTGCGTTTATTGTTGTTGCTTCTTTGTGGATTATACTTAAGTTCATAATTGTATCCACTTTTCCGTAGAGCATCTTGGTAAGGTGGAGCTGCGTTATTAAACAGTTCTTCATTGGAGGATATGTTAGATAGCCGTTTATTTATACTTTCCGGTATATTGTTTATTATTGATGGAGGGTGATTGCTGTCTTTGTGCACATATAACGGAGTGTTGTTAGGTTTCATGAAAGGTCTGTACGTGGCCGATGGGAGATCCAGAGTGATATCAAGAAAGTCAACTGTTGTCTTGTTTGCTTCTATGGTAATATTAAGTCCATTTTTGCAAAAATTGAACAGATCTCTTTTTCAGTAGATCAGTTTGTCGCGGGGTTTTATGTGACACAGCCAATCCATCGTCTCTGTATAGACCTATGTTAATATTAAGATGATTAAGTTGGGAGAGTAAGTATAATCCAATTAGCTCACATGTCTCCGCACCATCGTAGCTTCCCATGGTGACATCAAATAGGGAATTTCCACGCTTACACCATGTTGATCCTTTGTTGAAGAGCATGGATTGTTTGGAGTGTTTGATAATGTTGATTTCATCATCTGTTATTTCATCATATTGGGATGCAAAATGTAAGGCGTTGTTTAATAAATCCTGAGATATCGAAGGATAGAAATTACAAACATCAAAGCAAATAAATGAACACTTTTGTTTGTTTTTCACGTTGTCAAACCAATTTATCACTTCATCCGTGTTCTGCCATTGGTTAAGACGCGTTGCACTTATAATTTTTGAGTTTATCCTTTCTAGTACTTGTTTGCTGATTTTTCCTATTTCGGATTTGCATGGATTAATTAATCTGCATGTAGGCTTGTTTTTGAAGTTCGGTTTATGATCTTTGAGGGTTATGAAAGCTTCAGTTTTTGCTGTTGTGTCAATTCTATCACTCAGGTCCAGTTTAGTTGCGATGTTCTTGTCTTCATTTACAATTCCTGTTTCCGTAGATGCTGGTGCCTTCTTGTATTCACTTGTAATGTCCTTTTCAATGAGCTCATTATATTGGTCTGGATTTAGTTGGTAAAAGTTAGTTGTTTTGTCAGCAGCTACATAAAGATTATTGCACTGTTTAATATTATCTACGTCGTTTGAAAGCTGTGTTTGAAACTGGTTCTCGGCGTTCTTGAATTCAATGTTTTGGACGAGGTTAAGCATGCCATCTTCAAATTGTTTTAGTTCTGGAATGTATGGTGGTGACTTTCCTGATTTAAATCCAAAAGTTTCTTTTTGCTCTGAAGTGATGTCCGGGTTAAGAAAGAAAAAAGTCTTCCATCGTAAGTTCTTCATAAATTTTTCCGCTTTAGTTATGATGCATTTCAAATAGTCCTTATTAGTTGGTATTGGAATATTTTTGGTTGAATACCCCAAGTTGATGCCATCTAGTCTGTGATCCATGACGGTTTCCAAAGTGCTCAACAAATATAATTTGGAGCTATGAATATAAAAATCCAAGAAAGGTTGAAACCATGGACATGGTAAAGTGCTCAACCAAGAAGGGAGCTTAATACATGATAAAACTTAGATGACCCTGCTACATTTGTTTTACAGAACTGTTTCGTAAGGGCCGTAGCCCTCACTCCTCAGAAACTTTGTGCAGAATGAGGTTCAAATTAATATTACAATACCAACCAGGAAAATA
The DNA here is from genome assembly GCF_039555335.1 of Amphiura filiformis. Lineage (NCBI taxonomy): Eukaryota > Metazoa > Echinodermata > Ophiuroidea > Amphilepidida > Amphiuridae > Amphiura > Amphiura filiformis. The sequence goes on along the minus strand of NC_092644.1, from coordinate 38,723,960 downwards.
TGTACATGCATCAATGATTATATATAAAGAACAGAGTTATTAAGTTATAAAATGTCATTCAGTCATATCATTTCATTGTGAGTCCAGACGAGATAATAGATGGTGAGACTTAAGCTGATCCATATTGATCATTACATATTGATTGAAATTGCAAAAGCAATTCAAATTGTATAGAAGTCATAAAATGAAGAAATCAATTAACTGATCAAATGAGTTCATGGTTTTATATTACATAATAAATGTTTCTTTCTGTGTCGGCAGCTGTTAAGTAACTCATTCCTTTTGTTTAAAGAACATAAATCCGGTCTGTAGATGATAAAATATTTCTCTTCTGTACATAAGTTGCATTTCTTGCTTGAAGTTGAGTATGATTTTGCTTTAGATATAATTTTCCACTTCAGGGAGTAATTTATGTTCTTATCTTTAAGAGTCCATATGTATTCACTGAGGGCGGTGGCATTTCTCTTAGTTTCATGTTTGAATGACGATAAATGTCCAGCATGTCGGGATTTAAATGAGTTCTCTGTAAGTCCTATGTAGGTCTCAGCGTTATTATTGTCTTCTCTGGTGACTGTAGCCTGGTATATGACACTACTGGTTTGGCATTTCTTGTTGAGTGGGCATTGTACTTTATTTCTGCAGTTACAATCCTTTTGAGATTTATCTGTTTCAAGTTTTGTTTCACTTTTTCCGATAACAGATTTGTTGTGTTTAGTGATGATGTTCTTCATATTTGGCATACAGCTATAACTGAGCTTTACTGTGTTCCTGTTGATCAGTTTGTGTAGTTGATGGCCTGGGGAAAGGATCTATCAAGGAGGTTGAAGAATTTCTTGCCGATGTTTGTAGTAACGCTATCGCTGTACGGGGGTTGAACCATACTATGTTTCTAGTTCTCTTGCGTTTATTGTTGTTGCTTCTTTGTGGATTATACTTAAGTTCATAATTGTATCCACTTTTCCGTAGAGCATCTTGGTAAGGTGGAGCTGCGTTATTAAACAGTTCTTCATTGGAGGATATGTTAGATAGCCGTTTATTTATACTTTCCGGTATATTGTTTATTATTGATGGAGGGTGATTGCTGTCTTTGTGCACATATAACGGAGTGTTGTTAGGTTTCATGAAAGGTCTGTACGTGGCCGATGGGAGATCCAGAGTGATATCAAGAAAGTCAACTGTTGTCTTGTTTGCTTCTATGGTAATATTAAGTCCATTTTTTGCAAAAATTGAACAGATCTCTTTTTTCAGTAGATCAGTTTGTCGCGGGGTTTTATGTGACACAGCCAATCCATCGTCTCTGTATAGACCTATGTTAATATTAAGATGATTAAGTTGGGAGAGTAAGTATAATCCAATTAGCTCACATGTCTCCGCACCATCGTAGCTTCCCATGGTGACATCACTTAATGTACCTATAATATATGACACATTTGAATGTTTAGTTTATATCTTTTCTAGTAAATCATACATGATTTTGACAGTAAATTAATGTCAATTAAATTACTAATCATCAGCTAATGTGTCAATTAACTTATAAGCTTTATGTTAAGCTATTTGTTGTAAATAAATTATAATATTTGATATAGAAATTATAGGCTAGCTGTGTCAGTGATGTGATCACACTTACATGTAGGTACTGTATACATGTTTATGCTGATATCAATTTGGTTGTACATTAATTGAAATTTAAATCAGAAGAATATTTTTGTACAATAACTACAATTACACTGTACACTTTCAAGTTTCTTATAGCAAGATAGCACAAGCTCAACTGCCATGACTGCAAAGTTGTATTTCTCCAAAAACTATACAATTCAAATAATAAGCTAAATTGCCTAATAAATTTGTGCATACTCATGAATTTGTATTTCTGCATTCCCCAAAAGGTCAACAGGAAGTCTCCAAAGAGGTCACCAGGTATATCGTCACCAAAAGTTATCCGCTAGGTCCCCGAAAAGTTATCGGGTAGTTATCCGCTGGTTCCCCAAAAAAAGTCATCGGGTGGTTACCCGCTAGTTACCCAAAACAGTCATCGGGTAGTCATCCGGTACCTATTACCTGAAAGGTATCCACTATTGTTTCCCAAAAATTTATCGGGTAGTCACCCGCTACCTATCTAATTTGCATGTGAAATTTGCCGGTGTCTACCCGGTGACTATCGGGAAGTTATCCGAAAAGGTCTCATTTTTTGATATGGGTTACCAGACGTGCTCACCAGACTCTTGGTTAATTACAATCAAAAATTATGTTTAACCTTCTCTGTGTTTTGTGACAAAAATCAGAAATTATTACGATATTTCTGACCGTCTTTAAAGAATAGCGTTATAATTTTGGCTATAAATATTTGAACTAATTTAGTTCAAGAAATGCTAATAAAATAAACATCGTTCTTACCAGCAAATTGTTGATCCGATTACCGAAAAATACTTTGCATTATTTACACGGCTATCAATAATGAGTCATTTTATTTTTCAGTTGATATATCTCAACGCTTGTATTTAAAATCAAATAAAGAGTAAATACATAAATGTAAACCGTACATATGTACAAGATCCGGATGAAAACAATCTCGCGTGACATCATCGTTATCCGTGTTTCATCCATGGCTTTGGGCCTAGGTCCCCTCGTGTACCTTCCAACAGGTCTATTATCTGTCTGCATCTCATATAGCTCATCTGCTATCATCTTTCTACCATGCCTGCTGCCACATATCATATACAAAATAAAGGGTAATGCATTATTCTTTACACCCGATGTGTTCGAGGTAGTAAAAACGTAAATAATGGGTGAGACACAGCCTAATCTATTACTACTGTTACAACTAAATCTATTCTATTACCACAAAATATTGCTATTTAAAGAGAACATATCACTTTTTTTGCCCAAATATTTTAAGTTGTTTTCCTCAAAGTGGACAAATCCAATAATAATGAAGATGTTAATCTCACATTTTTAGGGACGTTTCACCACTGCACTGTCAGACTGGCAACTCGTCATATCAATCGATTTTCTCTTTTATAGGCGACAGGAATCGATCTAGAGGGCGTGATAAGTTAATCAAAGTAAAAATGTTATTGAGTATAAGTTGACAATCTAAAGAACAAGTTGTCAATCTGATGATTTAAAAACCATTGATCTCACCCACCGCGTCATATTTATACCGCGTTATATTCCCTTGTATCCTGATTACCAGAAAACGAAACGGGTAAGTGAAACTCTGCATTTACAGAAAGAAAACGCGCACTGACCAGTACCTTCAGTTTTCCTCTCACCATCCTCAACATCAAAAGTTAGGAGTCGTCAGAACTCTCTTATTAGGCCGGAGTGATGCGTTAGTCACTGAGCGGACAAAGATTGGATCAATATTTGCGAAGCGTTATCTTGCTGATTGGTCGATCAAAAAAAAATCAGATCCACGCCCGGGATCCACGCCAAAAACAAAGTGTACCTCAAAGCAAAACATACGGGCAATGAAACCACACCGCAATGTCCGCAGTATGCTTGTTCATCCTAAGGACAAACTTCTCCCTCGATAAAAAGCAGAGGTGATATGAAATCAACTGCGGGACTGTGCTGTACTTACATTGGAGAAACTAGCCGTCCATCCGATGTTCGCCTCAAAGAACACCAGTGGCGTAGCCAAGGGGGAAGCTGCCCCCTATGAAAAGTCTTCCCCCCCCCCCGTGGGATGGTGACCGCCCCGACATTTAAGACTTTTTTGTGTTTCGAATGTATTCACTTTCTGTACCATATTTCACCATTTAGCTTCAATATGGCAAATTTTTTCGCGCGCATTTGTAACATTAACTGATTTTGTCGCCAAAAGGTGCCCCCCTTTGCCCCCCCCCCCCTCTGAAAAAGTGCTGGCTACGCCACTGAAGAACACCAAAAAGAGGTGGCTAAATTTGAAAACTAAACCTTACACACGAGCCAGTCGCAAATCATACCTAATCATCTATCACAGCCATACACCGACATCGCCTGACTAATAATTATTTGGTGCAGCAGAGACATTAAAATGAATACACGGGATCGATACACGTGAATTGCAGACGAAAATCTTCGGATACTGGGTTACAAAATGATGAATATCTCCCGTAAATGAATTTTTCTCAAGAAACCAGATGTGGTCTCATACACTTGAAAATACGTGTTGAACAGATATTATAGTCGTTAGCGTGCGCTTTGAAAATTGGCCGTGCGCTTTGAACTCAAAATTTGACCAAAACTCTCAATTTTATATTGCGTTGGTCCTGTAGGCCTATGGACTACAGCGCGCAGCAGGCTATAGCGGCACTCACTCAAGTGGAGACAGAATATTAACCATTGACCGCAATGTCGTATACAAGCTTGCTCACACAGCGAGAAATCAATTACCCCGTCTATTGTCATAGCCTTAGTCAGGTCACTTCGCTAATAATATGCATCTCATAAGGTCCGAATAAAATAGCCATGTGTGGCTGTGGATTCAATCTACCATGGCGATTTCTACTATGAAGATATCGGGGCGATGTCACTGTGAGCCATTCACAAGTCAGCTATTACCGATCATGTTGCCTCTACAATTAATACTATCAGGAGGACTCGCAGTCCAAAGTCATCGACAGAGAAGCTGACAAGACCATTAGATGGCTGGAAGAAGCCAACCCGTTCACGTGTCACAGGTAATTGGGATAGAAGGTATCCGTGTTCTATAAGCTGCATATCCTATCAACGACTGCTATACCTTGTTTAGGACCTTCAAAAGAAGTACCTGCATGTGCAACCATGACTGTTTCAAACTAACCCGCCAAAGTCATGCAAGTAACTCCGAGGTCGTGCATTGAATTGGTTTGAATGAGGAATAGAAGTCACACATGAGTGAAGTGGATAACCTCTATTGTGCAAATAGACTAATTTTGGGACACCTCCTCCCCCCCTCATTTTGTCGTATGAAAGAACACATTACGGCAATTTTATTTGAAGCCAATCCTAAAAACATTACTCCGTTGCAGGGATCTCTGATAGTTTGCATTTTCATGCTGCATTAATTTGATTTCAATAAAATGGCGGGGTCTGATCCCGAGGATCTATTATAGAGATCGATCGAGGTGTTAGTGGAAACGAAGACGGAAGACCGAAGATGGAAGACCGTATTCGGTCTTTGTTTTCCAAACACCCGGAACGATCGCTATCACTTGTAGTCTCCCAGTAGATATGGTAAATACTTATATCAGATTGTGCACTTGCCAGGGACGTCGCGTGATCTGTTTTGAGTAAAAAATCCGATTCTAGATACAAAAAACCCTAGTTAATCCATAAGAATGCTTAAAGGGTCTTGATTATAATATTGATAACAGGACTATGGGTTTATACTACATTGCTATTCAAGTTAACCACAAGAATCTTACATATCGTCTGCAAGTATTTCTATACATTGTTGAAAATAATATACATGATGAGAACGCGCTTTTTAATTCTTTAAAATGTGCTGAAAACTGTACTACGCAATAAACATGATAAACTCTTTCAGCATATAAACATGATAAAGAAAAGGGCTCTGGTATGAACGCTTACACAGTATTATTTCTGGGACATGATAGCACATCAGACATATCGAATTGCATTCTGAATACGAGGAATGTCCTTCTGATATCAAATAATTTTGATTTTTTGAATACAAATTTCATGACAATTTTATGATATTTTTGAAATTTTTGATATTTAACAGTGCTGGAAGTAAACTTTATCAATCTAATGATATGTAGCCTACTCAAAGTGTATGTTGCTGGGATGAAAAGCGTTTTTACCTTACATATTGAAGATAAGTCTTTTGGGGAAAAATGTATATCTTCAATATGAAAGGTCAAAATTTTCAATTGATCATTGGTTTTTCATTCCAAAGCTGGTGTTGAATTGGTGTGAGCATTTAACCATACTGTAATGATTAGTATCTCAAATAAGCATGTTGCAGAGATTGTCACTTTCTTAGTTGTAATGCTAAAACAAACACACAACAGCATTTCGCTTTTGGAGCAATTTGACCGCAATTTGATTTTTATTTGAAAAATCTGGAAGCAAAAAACGAACTTTTTCAAAAAAAAATTTCTTGTTCAATTTCTTTTACGCAGTATGAAATCAATAATTGTTCTAAAACTTACCATTTTAACATTTAACATATTCTGCACTGATTTCACATTAGATGTCTGTGATTTGTAAAATCCTGACTCTGAAAATATATTTAAACAAAAACCACATTTCGCATTTTGTTTTTATTATTATTAGCATAATCTTTAAATACCAACGAGAAACAACAGTGTTGCTTTTTGTTCACTTCAAATCCCAATTAATGGTCTCGCCTGCGGAATGATTTCTACGAATATTTTGTTAGTTACCCTGCCTCATAAAAATTCCAATATAAAACTTATCATCACCTCCTCACCTCACAGGCTGTGTCACCCACTGTCGGATGTAGCCCTCCTCAAGTAGCTTCCATTTACTCCTGTTCTGTGCTTCTCTTGCCCATGTTGTACCCAAATAGGATGTGAGATCATCACGCCATCTTCGTTTTTGTCTTCCCCTTCTTCTCTTTCCTGTTCTTGTCTGCCATTCCATTAACCTCTTTGTCGTATCTACGAGCTATGTCTCCCGCCCATCTCCACTTTGCCTCTTTGATCCTTTCAATGATATCTTTGGCATTTGTTTTGTCCCTAATTTCCACATTTTTTACTTTGTCATGTATGGTGATATGTAGCATTTTCCTCTCCATAGTATGCTGTGCTACCTTGGTTGTTGTCCAGGTTTCACAACCCTATATGCCATTGTACTAGGTAATACACACTGGTTGAAGACTCTCGTCCTTAGTGTCATTGGCAATCTTTTGTCACATAGGATTTGTTTGTGTCTGCCAAAGCAACTCCAGCCAGCCTTTATTCTTAGCATGACTTCTTATCTCGTGTTGTCTTCCATCTTTACTGTCTGGCCTAGATACTTATAACTTTCTACATGTTCTATCTGCTCATAAAACTTATCATCACTCTTCATATTCGATCATTTCTTTTTAATAGAGAACACCGTTAACATTAACAAATTACATTACGCTACCTCAAACTTAACAAACTTATTGTTCCCCTGCATGTATCTATCTTTCACAGAGGTAACCACGTAACCACAGGTTGTCATAGTAGCCAAAGGAAATATTATGACCAGATATGGATCAATGATTTAGAGAGTTTAGTTGTTATATAATTATTAAGTTTTACTGCTGGGGCGTGCAACATAAGCAAGCAAATTATTACCTAGTGAGTTGCCACATCACGTACTATCGTTTTAGCTGGAAACATGCGGTGAAATTTACATTAATCTTTAAGGCACTTACACCATTAGTGAGACCATTTCTACCATGCTCTGCAGACAAGTGGACTTTGCACATATTAATGCACATTGTTTCTAACACCTACTGATACCAGGACAGTTTCACGCGGGAAGAGGCTCGTAGCAGTGTCCCATCAGCGTTACCCGTACCTCTTAGATGTTACTAATGACGTGATTTGTCGTTCGTCCAGTGACCTGTGCACACGAAGAAGAGTAAAATAATCCATTTTCTAAAATATGCAGAAGACCAGAGCGAAAATAGGGAATATGATATGATTTTGGTTCTGATAAAGTAACCAGATACATCTGTTTTGAAGCTTATAGTTGTTGTTGTTATTGTTTTTCAGATGAGACAAAATGATCTGTACCCAACTTTAAACTTCTTCTTTTTTCTGGACTCGTGGCTAGGCAGACTCACGTCACACACCATTGGTGGCGCTATTCGTCCATAGGGAAGTGGAATGTGCATGTACGGTCGACGGTCCAAAATGGCTTTACTGTGGGGCTCAATGGGAAAAATCACTCACAATTAATTTTTGACAACCAAAACCAAAGTGATGTTGACTTATGTTGTTACTGGCATAATGGATTCATAAACTATCACATAGTACCATCTATGTTCCACCAAGTCGACACTCTTTAAGGGTAGACTAGGTATTGTTGGTCGAAGCAGCCGATTTTCATTATATAAATCAATATATCATTGAAAAATAACACTTTGATGTTTTGCACAAGTTTATTCTACAAATCATATACTTTGAAAACTTGCTTAATTTATTGTTGTAAATGAGTTATGTACATTTTACAAAAGTGTTGTTGTTTCAGCCCTCTTTACAACGTAACTCAAGAACCACAGGACCTACAAAAGTATATACATGTATCTGTGATATTTGAATTTTTCTATGCGCTCGCTATGAATTGATCAATGTAATTTTTGCCAAAGCTCACTGCCATTCGCAAGATGCTGTGAACTACTAAATCACAACAGTAATAGTTGCTAACCTTAAAGTGCAAAAGTAATTTGTGTGTAAATCTAGACCATCCAAAACATATTTCTTACAGTAAAGAATAGGAGGTCATCTGGGGTCACATGTACAGTGTACATTGTACATGTGCCTGCTGGCACAACTTCACACACACAATTTTGGGCAATTTGGTGACATATTTTTGTCTGTAACTTGATTCTCTTTCAAATGATAGAACTTTCAGCTAAAAATATTGAACTTCAAAATTTTATGAACATCCCTATCGTGGATATGAGATTACCACTAGCAAGATAATACAGATATCCTGAATAAAAATTACACTGTGCTTATGATTGAGTGTCGTTTCCTCCTTTACATAAATTTTAAATTTAAAAAGTCTGGCAATTTTAATATATCCGTTATAGGTTACATGTTAACAATGTATTGTGCAGTACTTGGTGTCTTCGGTAGCACTTTGGGCATAAAACAACAAAACTGGTGTCATGAACAAGTTGCAACTTACCCAATTAATTTTTTACAATATAATGGTCAAGATATTTGTGTTACAAAAACACTGAAATAATTTTCATATACCGTATGGAATGGATTTTGTACACAAATATGTAAAGAGAGCAACGTGGCACACTGGTAAATGTCTTTGGTACCAGATGTCACGTATTCAATCTCTCCGCAGGACAAAAAAAAATGTCATCCGCTCTCCCCGTGGCTCACCTGGTAAAAGCGAGGCAGATGACCCATGATTTAAGACACTTACCGTTGCGGTTCGGTACATAAGCTTGCTTGTTAACTACACTTGCATGTTGTGTAAAAATCCCCCGACCAGCTATCTACGACGACCCCATTCACCCGGTCACTTGTGCCTGGCCGAATTTTAGTCAGCGTTTTCAGTATAGATTTAAAGCCGTACGATTTCCGTCAAATTTCAATTTTGTTATTCTTTATTCAAAATGTTGAAATAATGTTAGTAATAGCTGCCGGGAAGGGTTGCTGTCCATTTTAAGTTGAAATAACAAGGTAAAGTGAAAGAAACCCCACTGCTTATTTTGGCCATTTAACATGCAGTTCTATGGGAGGACATATTAAATTATGATAATATGTCGAACTTTGCTCTGTTGACCTACAAAGACAACAAATTTGGCCGATTCCATTTAGGTGCAAGTTGGGACATATGTAAACATTACAAATATGCAAAAAAATCAGGTTTAAAAAAAAACAATTTCATATTATAAGATCGTACATTATGGCTTTAAGTTGTGTTACGTATTGTTAATTTTGTCAATTTCGGTGCAGATCATTTTGACGCTTTTTACCCACCCTGTATTTGTGAGAAGATTCAGTTCTTCTTGTGTGCTACCGTTGAAGAAGATTACTGTATAGTCAAGACAAGAGCGGATTTGTAGAGATTTGATAATGTTTACATATGTATCAAAGTCTAAATCGGACAAATCTGTAGATTTTGCGGATTTGCCAGTTCATGCGTGGGTCATATTAAATTACAGTCATCAAAACAACAACACCATAAATCATCAAAAACATCAACAATATAACACCCAGATAATTTGCGGATTATAAACTTTTCTGTCATACATGTAGGGTGATGCTCACGTGTAATCAGTGTATGAGGTGTCGTGTCTTCTTTCTCCTTATGATATTTGATTCCATAATAATCAGTATATCGTTTCCTTCACTCGATAGGCCCCGGGTTCGAAACCTGACCGGTGAAACCATTTTATATTCTTTCTAAAATTTGATCCCATATATGTGATATTATTGCACTACTGACTTTTTTATGCGTAGTCTTTATCCTACAGCATGGCGGTGCTACGGCACTTCCAGGCCACTTCTCACAGCTTTCCGAGTTATAAATAAAGTACATAAAATAGACAATTATATGATTCTTAAGTAGCATATTTCAATATACTGTCGTATTCACATTATGTGCTAGATAGTAATGTTCTTTGCATGAACATGATGAAACAATTAACAGTGTGCTAATAAATAGGATGGAAGGTGTCCACTGTGGTGATATCATGTGATTACAATGGCGGAATGACGAGTCCGTTTGAAGTTGAACACATAGAGTTTGACATAGGCGTCGATCCCAGGGAGGGGGGGTAAATCCAACATTTTGTCAGGGGGATGACCCATACCATCATCACCCCCATGTTGACGCCTGTATATGGGTTTCTAACCCAATTAACCTCATATTTGTCCATTTTGGGCGCTTCGTACTATGTACTATTAACTTATTTTGTCGTCAAAAGGTACTGCATTCACTGTACTTCAAGATTTTTATTTCCAACCACACCCATCCCCCCCACCCCCATGTAAAAAACACGCCACTGGAGTTTGAAAGATTAAAAAGGAAGTATCAGGAATAAAGTTTGCGGGTGAATGATTCCGGGTGGAAGACATCAACAGCCTTAAAACACAAAGGTCCTTCAAGGCCTGGAAGACTCAGAAGAAAGAAATGTCACGTGCCTACCCCATAAAGCACTTGATGACCTTGAATCACCAAAAACTTTCTTCTGTAACCAATTTCGAGATTCGTGGCAGACCAATTAAACCATTAATGCATCTGGTCATTGTGGACTTACGATTCTCTTTCTCTGCGTTCAAACGGTTTCCGTCTTTTCACCATTGTATTCACTGGGAAACGCTCATGATGTCTCCAATTGATTAGACTGGTCATAATATATCATGCAAAGAACATTGCCATCTAGTAGGCCTCCACAGGATATTGGATGAATGTTCCGAATTCTTCTTTTTCATCGATGTTGCAATACGTTTGTGTAGTGCGCATTGATGTCAATCATGTGAGGACAGGGGGCGTGTCTACACTGCAAATTGGCCAGAACACATGGAACGCGTTCATTAATGTAACGGTTTTTTAACACATGACACGTGTTCAACTTATTTAGAGAACACTAGTGTTAATGTAGAGAACACAGGTGTTATTACCTCAGAACACTAGTAACGTGTTCTAATCCTTTAAACACTGGTGTTCAAAATTACTATCTATGAACACCTCGGACACATTAAAGAAATGTAACGGTTTTTTAACACATGACACGTGTTCAAACATTGATTTCAGAATGCTGGTGTTCAACCTTTATTTATACATTTTCAAAATCTCAGTACTCGACAATAAACAAATGCATGGTAGTATTATAAACAAGATAATGGCGGTGTTCAGAAGAATTCCGATGAAATCCGAGAGTTTTCTCCTAAGGCAATCCCAATGCTCGAACCCTCGCGGATCGTATCTCCCGGCTGACAGCGCAACGCATAACCGCTCGGTCATCTCGCCCTCTTGTGTCTCTCCTATGCTTGTTCATCACTGTCAACAGATATACGGACTCCCAAAGTTGCCCTGAATTTCATTCTTCCCTAAATCCTTCGAATTTACTCTTACTATCATCCCATTTGTCTTGAAAAAGACAGTTTGGAATAGCGTTTCCACCCGGGGTTTCCACGTTGTATTGCCATTGTTGTTGTTGTTACTTATATCCCTCCTTCAAAGGAGCACCGTGCATTTCTCGCTGACAAGTCGCAGCTCTCCAACCCCTCTATCTGCTCATCCACATCGGTATCATTACCTCATGCGTTCCATTGTTGAATACCAGTATTCAATATAATCATTCAGAACACTTGTGACACGTCTGATCAATACTGTGTGTTCTACATTATACTAAAAGAACACTAATGTGCTAGGCTTATCATATTTTCAAAAACACTAGTGTTCTAAAGAGACCATTTTGAACACCCCGGACGCGTCTGAGAAGCGTCATGTGTTCGGGAAAATTTGCAGTGTAGTTCGCAACGCAAACTTAAAAAACCGGGCAAAACAGACGCGTCATTTTACGGTATGACATTTTCGCTGCCGTGCAGAGCTACTACGGTATGGGTTACCTGTACTAGGGCGTGTCCCATCTCCTTCTGGCAAAATGACACACCTTTTCTTTTCAGCTACTTTTTGACAATTGAATGTCCCCCATATTTCAAGACGGTTTGACGCTAATGGTAGTGTGTTAATATAAAACAAGATGTGAATATTGGAAACATGATTAGGTGATTGGCAATATAATAACGGTAATGGAATTAATATAGTTATTGTTCTTGTAAGACACCGGGAGCAGACGACTAGTAACAGTAAATTTTGTGTCATACTAATTTGGGGAAAATGTGTAAAATATTTCACAACCAAGCACAAATTCACTTACTAGTGGAATTTTTGTGGCTTATCCGGGAAAAAGGCAATTTATTTTGTTCTTCTCTCCCTCCCAAGCATGCCACTGAATGCAACAGCAGAATAAAAGATTAGATTGTTTTATGATTGAAATACAAATGATAGTTAATTATAACAAGGACGTAATATTTGGTGTTCAAAGTGTACCTGAACCAAGTGTATTTTCCAAGTGTCTTTACGCAAAATAAAGCCTTAAAGATAGATGACAGATATCAATTTCATTTAGTAGCACCGATTTATTAAAGGAGACAAGTTCATTTCCAAACAAAGCTTTAGCATATATAAAGTCCTTCCTAAAAGCATTCAATGTCATCCATTATCAGATTTATCAGATTATGTCCTTGCATATTGTTGTTTTAAACCCATCCACAAGGCAATGGATTTTTAAACTAAAGCAGACGACAATACACTCACATTTTCTTCAAGTACCGATCTTAACTAGATCTGAACTAAATACTGGGCTTGTTGGTACCTGTTGGTACTTATTTTGTAAAACATGCAATTGGAGAGGGCTATGATCAAAAATCGGAGCATTTTTTTACCCCTGTGGACAATATAGAGTGGAGACCAAAATTTGACCTTTATGCCTAAACTCAAGAGCTGTACATCGGAGACAGGTCAAACTATACTTTTTCTGAATCTGAGGAGTACAATTAAATGGTTTTATCCATATTCGCCCAATTTTGAAATTTGAACCGTGCATTAGCGGCTTCTTTTGAATATACATTTTTGTCCTTTTTTGTCCTTTTTGGATATGTTGTTTAGGAGGGTGTTTAGAGTCAATAGCAAGCAAAAACATGGATACATTGGCGTTCCAATTATGTCTAGCTCAAACGTACATTGACTCGTTTATGCCTGATGATGCGAAGGTCATTTCTACCTGACTAAGCTTTCGAACTCATTGATCTATTATCTGGTCATATCTATCCTTTGGCTATTATGACAATCTGTTTATTGTGGTCACCTCAGTGAAACCTGCGGGGAACTTAAGTTTTCGGTGAAACTGATGCAAACTTTTAAGTTTGAGGTAACGTAATGTAATGTAATTCGTGATGATATAAGAAGTGACAAAAAAGAGTGATGGATTGTTGGACGGGGTAACTAACTTGGCAAATATTTGTAGAAAGCAATCTTCAGGCAAGACCCATTAATTTGGATTTGAATCGAGAAAAACCAACATTCATTTCTCATTTGTACTTAAAGATTACGCTATAAATAAACAAGTTTGTTTCATAGAGGTGGTCTGAAAACCAACATGAGAAATATAGATTTTCAAGTATTTATTGATTTCATATTGCTTGTAAAAGAAATTGTACAATAGAACAAAATCTTTTGAAAAAGTTTAGAATTTTGCTTCTGGATTTCTCAAATAAAAACGAATTGCGGTAAAATTGCTCCAAAAGCGAAATTCTGTTGTGTGTTTGTTTTAGTCTCACAACGTTAATGGTAATCTTTAAATGCAAAATTATTAATAAGATATTAATTATTACAGTATAGTAATGCTCACACCAATGTGACACCAGCTTAGACATGATGTTTATGTTTTATAGAGTCGTTATCAGGGACACTTTACTTTTGCAAACGTTCGTATTGTAATAGTTTATTCATGTGAATTACCACAAAATGGCCACTTGTCCCTATATGAGATGCAATTTCATGAAGTAATATCCACATTATGTCCCCGAAAGCAAGATTACAAGTACATTAATCGGGAAAATAATTCGTAGTTGGAAGCTAAATCGATATTCTTAGCGTTATTTTTTCTTTAATATGGGCTTTTATTATCTGTATGTAATGTTTTGAAATGGGTCAAAGCTATGAAAGTAGGTTAGACTATAGGTTATAATAGCAATCTTGGATGGGTTGTTTTGATTTTCTTATTCACAAAATTAAGTTTAACTATTTCACCGGTCGTCCCATTGTAAATATTCTTTTATATCCTGCTTTATTTCCTACAGTATTTTAAGTAGTTTCATTTATCCTTGACGTGCACATCAGATCAGGATGAAAAAGATTGTTTGTTTCATCATGTCAATCTTTAAATTATTAGCATAGTCCAACGGTGGAGCGCCTTGATGAGTAAATGATAGCAAACCAGTGAAAAATCCCCAAAACTCAGTCAGTGGAGCTCCGCCCGTGCATGTCAATAGAGTCATTATCGATTGGATTAGTCGACCGTAGCGGACAATTCGATTGCTCATTGGATTAATATTATCACGTGGTAAGAAATGTGCATTGGACAATCGATTACTATAATGGTTTAGTACTGCATATTTCGGTTTAATCTTCACTAGGCGGGTTTATGGCTGAAAAGGTCACGGTGAATTTGCCGTGGACAAAACTGCACTATGTGCAAACAACACCATGATGATGGGTCGGTCATATTTGCTTTGTTTTGGGTGTGGGGGTGTGTGCGGGGGGTGTTTTGGTGTATTTTAACGTAACTTTAAACATAAATGTTTATAGACTAAAATGCTAAAAGGGGTTTATTGCGTAGTACGAAGTGCAGTACATAGGTCTATAGTTCAAATAGCGTGTTCTTATGCATTCTTTTTCAAATCCTAAATATACGGCATAATGTCTAGAAATCTTTTTATCTAACAAACAGTCATATTACGTTATTGATATTGCTATACAATGTTCTCATTATGCTCATTATATTAATAATGACACATTTGGCCTATACATACGCCTATTTCTATAGGACCATGCACACAGCGATGCCATCTGTATACTAGTACACGACATAATATTGATCAATGAGTTAGAAAAGTTTACTTGTGCTTTGTAAGTGATTTGGGTAAAATGTTGAATTTGCTGTAAGTGACTTCGCATCGTCCTTGTAAGTGACTTATTATCAGGCATGTGGTTGTAAAATGTTGAATTTACTAAATAGGTTGTGCTACATACAGGTAAGACACTGATTTCATAGTAAAGGCCCATTCAGTGATTCAATTCAATTCAATTCAATTTTATTTTTTTCCATCTCATATAACAAGATATATCATAATTATAACAAGATATTATACATTATAAATAAATAAAGTTTAAGAAATACAATATATTAAACACATGCATAAGTGTAATAAAATTAAAATTGTTTATAAATTGCCTTAAGGTTATTAATTATTTTAAACTGTTGCGATTTGGTCATTCACAGCATCTTGCGAATGGTAGTGAGCTTTGGCAAAAACTGCATTGCTCATTTCATAACGAACGTGATAAAGAATTCAAATATCACAGATATATTTGGTAGGTCCTGTGGTTCTTGAGTTATGTTGTAAAGAGGGCTGAAACAACAACACTTTTGTAAAACGAACATAACTCATTAACAACAATAAATTAAGCACGTTTTCAAGGTATAGGATTTGTAGAATGATGTTTCGCAAAACATCAAGGTGTTATTTTTCAATAATATATGGATCTAGATAATGAAAATTTATTTTTTTAGTTGCTTCGACCAACAATACCTCGTCTACCCTTAAAGTGAAGGATAAGTCATTCAAATTGTCATTTTGTATTTTTGAAATGAAAAATTTGGCATTTGACAGGATTGACAAAGGTGAGGTCCCATTGAAATACATGTAGCTAATTTACGTAGAGAAATTACAGATTGTCATTTCATAAAACGAACATTGACGAACAACAACGGATATTACTAAAATATCATCCGTTTCTTGTACGTAGGGCCGATCCGGCGATGTGTGACAGGAGCATAAGATTCTCTGCGTTCAAACGGATTTCCATCTTTCGTTGTCATCTAATACGTAATGTTAAATCCATAGGATATTGAATGAATGTTCAACTTCCAGTTTGTCGAATTCTTCTTTTTTAGCGATGTTGAAATACATTTGTGAAGTGTGTGTAGATAAAACAAGATATGAGAAACATGGTCAGATGATTGCTTATATATTAACGGAACTCGCATTAATATCATGAATATATTATATAGTTATTGTTCTTGTAAGACACCTGGAGCAGACGGCTAGTAAAAATATTATGTTGTGTCATACTAATTTGTGGAAATGTAAGAAATATTTCACAACCAAGCACAATTTTACTTTAATACTAGAGGATTTTTTGTGGTTCATCCGCCAAAAATGGCTTATTTTTTGGGCCTTCTCTCAGCATACCACTGAATTTAAGCATGGTCGAATGAGACAGCAACATAAATGATTGGATTGTTTTATGATCGAAATAGAAATGAAAGATAATATAATTATAATAAGTCAGGACCCCGGGTCAGGACATAATATTTGGTGTTCAAAACTAAAATGAACCAATCGACTTTTCCCAATTCGTTTCGCAAAATAAAGCTAAAAGATAGATGACAGATATCAATTTTATTGCATTGATGTAGCGAGGAGACAAGCGCACTTTCAAATGAAGCTTCTAGAATGTCCTTGAATATTATTGTTTTAAACCCATCCACAAGGCCGGCAATGGATTTTTAAACCAAAGCCGACGACAATACACTCACATTTTCTTTAAGTACCAATCTTAACTAAATATTAACTAAATACTGGGCTTGTTGGTACTTATGCATTTTACATTACGCCTGACAATGTAACATGACTTTATAATTTTGCAAAATTCGGAAATTTCACTATTTTATTTTTTGATTCATTGGTGATTGGTGTTTAAAAAGCCTATTCAGTGATTTGCTCATCCGCAGGATCGTAAAAAGAATCAAAAATTCTGATTGTGGCACCTTCGTTAGTGTCATAGATGTGCTAATAACATAGCCAAACGTCGTATATTCTCTACTTAAGGAATCGGCTAGCAACGTTTGTACAGTATTTTTGTGGGACATAAGAGCACATCAGACATACCGAATTGCATTCTGAATACGAGAAATGTCCTTCTAATATATAATATTTCACAACCAAGCACAATTTCTATTTTAATATTAGAGGAATTATTTGTGGCTCATCCGGCAAAAATGGCTTTTTTTTTTTTTTTTTTTTTTTTGTCCTTCTCTCAGCATTCCACTGAACTTAAGCATGTAATCGAAGAAGGAGACAGCAACATAAATGATTGGATTGTTTTAAGATAACATAATAATAATAATAATAATTAGTCAGGACGTTATATTTGGTGTTCAAAACTAAACTGAACCAATCGACTTTTTCCAATTAAAATAAAATAAAGCCTAAAAGATAGATGACAGATATCAATTGTATGGCATTGGTGTAGCGAGGAGACAAGCTCACTTTCAAATGAAGCTTAATGAAGTCCTTCCTGGAAGCATTTAATCAATAATGTCATCTAGAATGTCCTTGCATATTGTTGTTTTAAACCCATCCACAAGGTAGTGGATTTTTAAACTAAAGCGGACAACAAAACACTCACATTTTTGTCAAGTACCAATCTTAACCAAATCTTAGCTAAATACTGGGCTTGTTGGTACTTATGCATTTTACATTACGCCTGACAATGTAATATGTTATAATTTTGCAAAATTCGGAAATTTCACTATTTTATTTTTTGATTCATTGGTGTTTAAAAAGCCTATTCAGTGATTTGCCCATCCGCAGGATCGTAAAAATAATCAAAATTCTGATTTTGGCACCTTCGTTAGTGTCATGTGCTAACATAGCCAAACGTCGTATATTCTCTACTTAAGGAATCGGCTAGCAACGTTTGTATAGTATTTTTGTGGGACATAAGAGCACATGAGACATACCTAATTGCATTCTGAATACGAGAAATGTCCTTCTCATAAAATATTTCACAACCAAGCACAATTTCTATTTTAATACTAGAGGAATTATTTGTGGCTCATCCGGCAAAAAAGGCTTTTTGTTGTTGTTGTGGCTCATCCGGCAAAAATGACCTTTTTGTCCTTCTCTCAGCATGCTACTGAATTTAAGCCTGGAGCCGAAGAAGGAGACAGCAACATAAATGATTGAATTGTTTTATGATCGAAATAAAATAAAAATGAAAGATAATATAATAATAATAATAAGTCAGGACGTAATATTTGGTGTTCAAAACTAAACTGAACCAATCGACTTTTCCAAATTCGTTTCGCAAAATAACCAAAGTCTGATAATAAAGATAGATGACAGATATTAATTTTATGGCATTGGTGTAGCGAGGAGACAAGCTCACTTTCAAATGAAGCTTAATGAAGCCCTTCCTGGAAGCATTAAATCAATAATATCATCTAGAATGTCCTTGCATATTGTTGTTTTAAACCCATCCACAAGGCAATGGATTTTTAAACTAAAGCAGACGACAATACACTCACATTTTCTTCAAGTACCAATCTTAACCAAATCTGAACTAAATACTGGGCTTGTTGGTACTTGTGCATTTCGCATGAAATTATGTCTGACAATGTAACATTTTATAATTTTGTAAAAATTTTACTATTTTACTTTTGGATTCATTAACTTGATCATCCGCATGATCGTAAAAATCATTAACATTCATTATTTTAGCACCTAGGCCTATGTTAGTTTTTATATAGATGTGCTAGGATAGCCAAAAGTCGTATATTCTCTACTTAAGGAATCGGCTAGCAACGTTTGCACAGTATTTTTGTGGGACACAAGAGCACCTCAGACATATCGAATTGCATTATAAATACGAGAAATGTCCTTCTGATATCAAATAATTTTGATTTTTTTTTTTGTTGACATTCGCAATATGATACAAATTTTATGGCAAATCATCAAAAATTGATATTTTTATATTTTTTATATTTAGCAGTCCTGGAAGTATACTTTATAAATCTAATGATATGCACTTCGTATTGAAGATGTATATAAAGGGTTTTTTTTTATTAGGGGGGGGGGGTAAATATCTTCAATACGAAAGGTCAAAATTTTCAAATGATGGACGGCTTTTTTTAAAGCATTGTTAAATGTCAAAAATATCAATTTTGAATAATTTGACATAAAATTTGTATTATATCGCGAATTTCGAAAAATCAAAATTATTTGATATCAGAAGGACGTTCCTTGTATTCAGAATGCAATATGTCTGATGTGCTATCATGTCCCACTGTGCTATTTTTGTGCTGCTGTTTTCGACATTTTTTTTTGCCAAATTTTTCATTTTAAAATACTTTTTTAATGACTAAATCTTTCACTTTTAGGCAATTTATATACAATTTTATTTTTGTTTTATACTTTCGCTGGTGTCACTGAATGGGCCATTAACACACTCACAAATGTCATGGCTAAAGCGTATAATGCAATTCTTAATGTACATGTGCTTACGGCTAGGATGATTTGAAATCACCATATACTCACTGTGTTATTAACCGCTGCCGGGAAAATTCCATTTTGTGCTCTCCTCTGTATCTGTGATATTCCTTTATTGATCAAAAACAATATCAAGAGTTTGTAAATGTCTATTTTCTTTGCTTGGTAGAATGTAGGTAATATACAATTTAAATGATATTATGCCATTGATGAGCGACCAAATATATCAGTATTGTACATTACAAGCATTTATATTACATTATTTTTATTAAGCATTTATATAGCGCATCTACATCCCGGATCTACATCAAGAACTATTCTCTTGGAAACACAAGAAACAACAGGAACAATGGAATAAAAAGGCGATTAATGCATAAATAACTGAGTCTGGAGAGACTCCGTTTCTGACAGACTTTGGGAGAGGATTCCGTGTTTTTGAAGCAGTATATGAGAAAGTGAGATTTGAAGCAGTATGAAGATGGCGTCTGGTATTTGGCACTATGTTTGTCCCTGTATTAAACAACGATGATATAGCAACAGCAACAGTGAACAATAAACCTTTAATCAACCTTTGTTGATCAACTCTAATAGGTCTGTCACACTACGACGGACTGGATCAACGTACATCACCGAATACAAAAATATTTTATTCGGTGGAAAAATCACCAGTCCGGCAGAAGATTCGGTGGGATTTTGGGTCCGATTCCCGTTCGTCTCTCTATGCGTTGTGGCCGCTAATAATCCTGCAGGCGTCTTATATCCGATCGTTCAACGTCCGACAAATGACCGGATTGGGGGTCCGATTCCCGTTCGTTTCTCTATGCGTTGTGGCCGCTAATAATCCTGCAGGCGTCTTATATTCGATCGTTCAACGTCCGACAAATGACCGGATTTGGGGTGCAACGTCCGACAAATTTCCGGATTTGGGGGTCCGATTCCCGTTCGTCTCTCTATGCGTTGTGGCCGCTAATAATCCTGCAGGCGTTTTATATTCAATCGTTCAACGTCCGACAAATGACCGGCGAATCCGTGGCATGTGGCACCAACAGGGACGTCCACCTTATCAGAAAAGTGGCGGAGGAGAGGGTGTTTGAGAGGGTTTTTGACCCCTTAGAGGCAGTGACGTAGCAAGCACTTTTTCAGAGGGTGAACAAAGTGGGGAAAGACAACTTTTAAGGGGGAAAACTTTGACGAAAATGGTCAAATATTGACTAATAAGTACAAAAGGGCTACAAATCTGATATATCAGGGCAACCAGCGTCCGGGGGCAATAGAGGTGAGAAACCTTTGGAAAATGAAGGCCCAATTGAAGCCATTTGTCATTTTTAGGATCAATTTTAGCACTATTATTGGGTACTATTTTAGTTTGAAACAGCCGCAAATTGGTGAAACGAAAGCCTAATTGAAGCCATTGAAAAGTTTTCACCATTATTGTATAATATAAACAATTGTTTTAAAAATAACACGTGGATGTCCATAGCAGAAGCATAAAGGAAGACTTGTCCATTTTTCAAAATGAAGGTCCAATTGAAGCCATTTGCATGGGGACTGTAGGGCCTACCCAGCAAACACAAAACGTTTTCGACATCATTCGCAAAAGCTTATAAAAGGTTGTCAGAAAACGTTTAAATGTCGGGTTATATAAAGGGTATATTAAGAGTATAAAACGTTTTCATAACCTTAAAAACATTTTTGATAATCTACTGCTCAGCAAACAAAAATGTTTTACAGAAAACGTTTAAATGTCGGGTTATATTAAGGGTATAAAAACGTTTTAATAACATTCCAAAAAACATTCTTGAAAACTTGAAACAAAACATTCGAAACAGAATGTTATTTTGGGGTTGAAAAAATATTTTGCGAAAAATGTTTGCCCAAAATATTTGCAATAACGTTTTAAAAACATTTTCATGACCTTTATATAACCCGATATTTAAATGATATTAAAAGGTTTTGAAAAAAACATTTTAAGAACATTTCTGTGTTTGATGGGTTAAAATATTTTAACATAATGTTATTTAAGTATTGACAAAATATTCGGCAAAAATGTTTTCAAAAATAGTTTACAATAACATTTTTTGAAAACATTAAAAAAATATTGTTGTAGTGTGTTTTCATACAAAACGTTTTAAAACGTTATCGTGACCTTTATATAACCCGACATTTTAATGTTATTAAAACGTTTTTACCTAAACCAAAAGCCAAAATATAACTTATTTAAAACGTTTTTAAAACGTTTTTGTGTTTGCTGGGTATTTACATTACATATCGACGGGCCGGCAGTAATTTTCACAGGCTTTTGGGCCAAGGAACCACATCTAAGCACTGCCTATAATAATCAAAGGCCTGTACTTAGGCTTACTATATACTATCATGGGCCTACTCAATAACGTACAATTTAACCTTTTCCATGTTTTCTCTTCTTTTTTCTTTCTTGTCAATCACTAAAACTGGTAGGAATTTGATATTGCGTCCTCTACCCTTCAGAAAGTGCACCGCCCTCCACATGCTCAATACTACTGACATGCATAGGCCTACTAAATTACGTGCAATTTAACTTTTTCTCTTCTCTTCTCTCTTCAATTTTTCTCACTTTCTTTTCTTTTTTTCTCTCCTTGTCCCCCTTTTTTCTACTTGTCAGTCACTAAAGTACTGGGGGAATATGATATTGCGTCACACACCCTTCAGAAAGTCCCCCCCCCACCCCATGATCGATGCACATGTTCGCCATAGGCCTACATCCGGCACAGGCCTGCGAAACCTTGCAAACACCTGCGGTATATAAACGAAAGAATAACGAACAAACCCAGGGTATATATACAGAACAGTACGAACACACATCGGACAACTTCCGAACATGTGTATTCGGCACACTCCATTTCAAGTTTTGTGCATGCACAAAACTTGAAACGTATTGTCGACGGACTAAACAAACATCACCTAACACGAAACGCATTTGGCGGATAATAGCAGGACATATGAAGAACATAAAACGAACATTGACGAACACTAACGGATTTGCTAAAATACCATCCGTTTCTTATACGGAAGACCGATCCGGTGTAGTGTGACACTAACACGGTCTGGGTCAACGTAGCCTACATCACCGAAGGCAAAAATATGCTATCCGGTGGTGAAGGCCTCACAGGAACGTATTTGCAACGAACACGGGCCGAGTGCAACGAACAAAGAACGAACATGAACGAAAGGAGAGCGAACAAACTCCGGCAATATGCAGCACCATACGAACACACATCGGATAAATACCGGACATGTGTATTCGGTACACTCCGTTTCAAGTTTTGTGCATGCACAAAACTTGCCGACGGACTTAACGAACATCACCTAACATGAAACGCATTTGGCGGATGATAGCAGGACATAAAAAGAACATAAAACGATCATTGACGAACAACAACGGATTTACTAAAATACCATCCGTTTCTTGTACGGAAGACCTATTCGGTGTAGTGTGACAGGCGCATAATGAATGTCAAGCAAAAAGTGAGAAGAGTTTACATTCTTCTTTTCTCAATTCTTTGAAAGTATTTTTCAATAAAAAAAAGTCCGCCTACTCTCGATATTAAAGGTTAACATTCTGATGATTCTGAGGCATTAAAGATAGCGCAGTAGATTAAGTTTTTCGGATCCCTCTGGACAAAAATGCCTGGACTCTTATCTGTTACTTCTATACCTTTGGTGAACTCAAAAACGATTGCATCATGTAGATTTAGGCATTTTAGTCTCGGGTTTTATCAGGTTTGATCTATCTTTCGTGTCATAGGACCTGGGATTACTTTCTACTGTTCAATTTTTACCCAAACAAAAGTTCATTGAGCACCTCAAAAGATACAACATTCATAACTTTCCAGCCTTAGCAATCCTTTCAACAGCTTCTAATTATACCACGTTCTAAGAACAATAATAACTTATTTAATTATCTATCTATATCTATGTTATGTATGTATTGTTATTCTTGTATTATTTTGGCGTGGAAATAAATAAAGATATTACTTTTTTACTTTAATAATAAATGTTATTTGCATTTTGGAGAGAATCTGTCTTTGCACGCTAGGAATTCAAAAGAATCACAGTTCTGTTTGAATTTGGTGTTCATCAATAACACTGGGCACTATGTTCAAAATGTGATGTGTAGACATATTTAATGCTTTTGAGTAACCAAAATGCCTTTTATGCAACACTTGAACACTGCACAGAACGCGTCAGGTGTTCAATTGAAATAAAAATGGTGAAATTACATTTTTCTCTAAAGTTTGAGAAACTTCAATGCAATGCTACATTTGCCTGGTTCTTAAATTATTTATATGAAACTTTATTTAGAACCGCTACGGAAAAGTGGATGCATATTTTGAGGAAAAGAAAAATAACATGTAAATTTGAACACATGTGTTCAGAACGCACTAGGTGTTCAAAAACTAGGCGACCGTTTCATTTATTTAGAGTTTATGGTTTTTTTAAACCTGAATTATTTTTGGTTGAGGTTTACAATTACTGACACTAGTCTACAGTTGTGTTTAATTTTAAATTTAGCAGTTTTACGGCGAACTTTACATAGGCTTATGTCCAACAATCTAAAGGAAAAAACAACAAATTCCCTATAGTTTCCACGGGATTAAATTGTTATGTCTTGGCTTGTTCTCCAAAATAGTGAAGGAGTGTGAAGTAGTGATTCAAGTAAGAGAAATCGACCACCTTTTATATGGACACCTGTCTTAAAAGCACAACGATTTTCTTAAAAGCGATCAATTACCATTTACACTGGTCATAATGGCGGAAGGGGCACTGTCGGACGGATTGTGAAAATCAAAGAAAGCATAGGATTTACACTTCAAAGAAGTTTAAGGACCTTTTATAACGAGCCGTTTTTACAGTAGATGAGTTTTGACAGTGGGGAAATATTTTGTTGAATAATTAGGAATTATGAGAGAAATTGGAAAGTAGCCGGAAGGGAATAGTAAAGATTCGGTGAATGACCAGAAGTGGGGGGAAAAGATAAAATACGGATTAATACCCTAAACCTATGCTATGCGATCCACCATAATGAGTCACTTGTAGCTGTGTGTGCCCTAATGGTTAGGGAGTTCGAATCATAATCACAATGTTGTGGGTTCATTCCAGGGTTCGACGCGACCCCATCAAATCCAACCTGCTGTGTCCTTGAGCAACTTAAAACACACTTTACCTCGAGTGTCCACTCGATCATCGAAAATGGGAACGCTGTTCCACTCGACCCAGGTATAAAATGGGGAGCTATTCCACTCCACCCAGGCGTATGATGTGGAGCTGTTGGGGGTAGTCATATTGGTGAGGTTATTGTTGGCAGCCAAATGGTGTGGTATATCCTAGTGACGGTGGACTTAATGTAAGGCGCTTCGAGAACTGTTCTGCCTATAATTTTTTCTATATTTGTCGTAAAAGTTTATTTGATCCCAGGATTTTGAAATATGGCAAAAAGTGATCAGTATCTTTCCAATCCTGCTGTGTTCTGTCATATGAAAGTAATCATATTTCAAGAATCGAAAGTCACTTTGAAGTTTCAATCGAATATAGAATATCGAATGGTAAAACAAAACACCACATAAGCCCGCGAAATCATCATTTACAAAGATTTCCAGACAATAGGTTGTTTAGGATCCACCCACTGTAGGTCCACCCCCTTACTGAAGACGTGCTTGGGCGGCAACACATTTGGCGGCAATTGGATCAAAGGAATTATGAGATCGCTACAATTGTGGGCGTTAAAAGACAAATTTTAGATCGCAAAAAATATAGAATAAGACAAAAGTTGTATTGACAGTGGGAGGAAAGTAATAAAATCGTAACAAAACATGATCAAGGCAAATCACCTATAGCTATTAATACTCAGGAGTATAACACAAATATATAATGTTTATGTATGCCATTATTTAACAGAACGAACAAAACAAAAGGATAAGACAAAAAATAATGTTATTGAGAGCGAGAGAAAGATGTTTATAATCGCACTCAACAATGGTCATATAATGTCTAAAAATTAATGTATATGTGTGTCGCAACAATCGGAGATTATTGAAAATCATATATTCAACCAAATCTCATGAATGTAATAAGTTTTTCGAATTGTCATACTGACTTCCTTTGTTACATTTTTAATAGCAACTATACCTTACATGTTAACGGGGTTACTTAATTGGCTTAACACCGAATTTTCCTCCGATATTGAAAAATGGAAAACCTCACCAGATTTTCCATTTCCGTTTGTTTGGGTTTGTGAATATGAAAAGGTTCGTTGTGAATAGCGACTGCCAAATTTTGCTTGTCGTAAAGCTAATGAAAGTTGATTCCTTGGTTCCCTTTTCATACTTTTTAATCTGGGAACAGGATCTGGGAGAATCATTAATGTCAAATATCAATGGTAGAAGTCGGCGCTAGAACCTAGATTCTTGAATAAAACATGCTCTTAAGGGCTGGGGTATGGGCAAACTTAAAGTACAGGTGACTGGAGAGGAGAGGCGACGAGTTTCCCCAGATCACCGTGACAGCGGAAGGCAGTGAATGGGCCGGCCGCCGAGTGCGAATATTTTGGAAGGTTCATGTTTGATTTAAATTTTGGGACGTTTTCCAAAATTTGATATTTTTGCTGATATTTCAAATAAGCGACATGCCAAAGACAAATCTTTGGACACATACTTTGTTATTGTTTATACAGTCTTTTTCACATACCTACGTTACCATTCGCTTTGGTGATTTACTAATATTATATGTTTTGTGACTGCAATTTGGCGTTATCAATGCGTTTTAAGCTTACCATGTAATTAACGCTGATATCTGGACATGCTCCTTTTAAAAATTTATGTCTGATCGTCGGCTTTAGCAGGCAACAGAATGCAGATTGGCTCTAGATAGATGTCGTATTCCTCTATGTATGTGTGTCTCTTGACGATATAATTACTTTGAATCCATTATGACAACATTGACATTTTCGTCTGGAAACAGGGTTCTTGGCCGAGTCCAAAACAGCTGTAGTATTCGGTGGCGTATCAATATCTCATAAAACGCATTTTACATATTTGTAATACAATATAGCCCGTTTTTGAATAATGGGCATTATTTAAAGGGGGTAATTACTTTTTTGAGATAATTACTTTTTTGAGATGTTTATAAAATCGCAGCAAAGAATAATCGAGGCAAAGACGTATATCCAGAAAGGTGGATGCGACAAATGTCATAAACTGATGGATGTGCACACCATTAAAACAGTTATTGAAAGTGAGAGAAAGGTGTATATAATCGCAACGAATGTATTATAATCATGGTAAAGGTGAATGGGGCAAACACAGGGCGGAAAGATTATGCAAGTTTTGCATAACAATCCAATTAGTGTATTAAATTTCTTTTTCGAAAGGTAAATGAACTGCGTGTCGCAACAATCAGGTATTATTGAAAGTCACATATTCAACCAAATCTCATTAATGTGCTAGTTTTGCGGTTTGTGATGCTTCCTTTGTTACATTTTTAATCAAGCACGGAACTAAGTCACAAGTTAACGGTATGTTTTGACTTGGAACACAGAATTTTCCTTCGACATTGAAAAGTGGAAAATCTTACTGTCAAATATCTCATTTCAGTTTGCGAAAGGGTCCGTTGTGAATAGAGACTGCCAAATTTTGCTTGTGGTAAAGCTAATGAAAGTTGATTCCTTTGTTCTGGTTTCATACTTTTTAATCTGGGAGGAGGATCTGGAAGAAACCGGAGAATCATTAATTGCAAATAGCAATGGAAGAAGTCGGCGCTAGAACCTAGATTCGATGTTAATGAAGTATGAACACACAGTTCAGGAACTGTTTCACTGTAACATAGTTTTCGTCATTGACAACTTTTTTAGAACTTTTTGTTGGCCATATGATATCACTTCAGGAGTGGCAAGAAGCAGTGGCATGATGGGCGAAGGGGCCCTTAAAATATCATTAGGCGATAGAAACAAATTGGTTCGATCTTTCGATCGATCATCGATGCTTGGTCGATCCTTATAATTTATTAAATCAATTAATTTACTGTTGTTAATTGGGATAAAATAGTAATTTGTGCCTGTAGTGATATTACCCAATATAAATGTAGCGTTAATTCCGATTAATTAGTTGATAGTTCATTAATAACAAGCATCGAAGCAGGATCGACGGTCGATCCAAAGATCGAACAAATTTGTCTCTGATGCCTTATGAAACCTATGTTAATACCATATTGCTGTGAGACTTTGAATGATGATGAGAAGTGGTAAATTGGCCTTCAGGAATAATGAAAACATTGGCTAAAATGAAAAATTGGTGTGGACGGAAACAGATATTAAATAAATAAATAACATAAATGTAGATATTTATATAGCGCTTTATTATGCCGTAAACAGCCTCAAAGCGCTTTACATTTATTATGTGACTTCACATGTTTTTAAGGACTCGACTTTTGGAGTGAAGTAGTCGAGGTTGTAATTTAAGAGCCATTTTCAGAGTAGACAAACTATGGACACATAAGTAACCACAGCAAACATCAATTTCTTTGTATTACAATTTTTATTTTCAATATTTAACTACACTTGTAGTCAAAGCAAAATGATGCTACCTACCATGAGGCACATCATTTTCGTCGTCATCGTTACAATTCTTTTACCATGCACATAGTCGTTGTCTCTCTCCTATGTTATACTAACTATGTACCTTATGAACTCTTTATAAGTCTACTAGCTATGTCTTAATGACTTATCAATTGGTGCATCAAATTAGACAAGAGCAGGTTAAACAAAATAAAGCATAGTTTCTTTTTTAATCAATACGCAATACGTTCTTATGTGGAAACGCTGCATCTTACATTTTTACCTTGGGGTTGTGTGAGAACTTAATATTAAAACACAACAGTAAATAATTATGTTGAAGCATAACGGCACTCCAATGTTTGCATTTTACACAAAGGTCTATTCATCTCGATTGCTTACTACAAGTATACTGGCCTCTTTCGGTATTAACGGATGGCAAATCATCCACTCATAGCAATGTTGGATTATGATCCCAAGGCCAAATTTCACCAAAGCTAAGCACTTTTAAGCCGACTTGAAGACTACGTAGGAGTTACATTACGATTCATATCACCAAATGTAACTTCTTAAAACGTGTAATAACCCATCATAGGCTTTAATAAATCATCAAATATGATACTTTATCTAAAGGTCATCTGGGAAAAGTTTTTACATATTTTATACCATGGTACCTGGAGCAAGTTAGATGTAACTTGTCTTTACAAACCCAGGACAACTTGATTAAAGGGTGAGTGGTCTGATTATATCACATGTTGTCTGTCTTACATGCAGGCCCATCAACCAAACATTTTTATTCCACCTTTGGAGTTCAATTACTCCAGCTGCTTGGATATCAGAATATACCATTATAGAACAGTACAATGTATGTGTTCCTATGGTTGTACGCAACCCTTCTACATTACCATTTTTTCTCCATACCAAATCCATATTATTTTGCATTTAAGGTCCTATGCACACGCTTGATGCTGTACACGTATACGTGAGGACTTATCACTTAAAAGGACCTTGCAAAATATTATAACAAGTATCACAAAAATCTTCAGATGCCTAACATTTCTTAATTGGTGGGATAAAGTGGGGGATAAGATTGTCAATCACATTACCCACATTTTATTACCCAACATATTATAATCAACGTTATCAAACAGGGTCTTACATGTGAAATCCTGGTAACCAAATACCAAACAAAACAATTTACTGTTGTGTTTAAGTTGTATAATTATTATAACAATAACAAAAAGTCTTTAAATCAATTCCAATAAACACTGTCTTCTCTTACCCCCATGAGAACTACCTGCCTATTGGTCAAAAAGAAGTTTCATTATCAATTTGACCAATCAGCAACATTGTTACAATAATTTCACCACGCAAAAAAATTGGGATGAATTATTTGAAAAAATTTGATTGGTGATTAAAATGAAGATATCATGTAATTGACCAATCAGAGGCAATGTTAGATCCGCAGGTAGTGCTCAGGGGGTTAAACATCTTTATGACTATGGCAAAAATACACTGCGAGTTAAATGATCTAAATAAATAATAGTCTCCATCTGTTAACGCCTGCGTCAGATAGAGACTCCAGATTCCCCTTTTCTGTAACACTCCGCCTGTGAGTTCAAATGGGAATAAACATAACAGGTCTTAAATACAAAAAGCCTTTGTTACCGCTCCTTCTTTCCGTTCTCAAAATATTAATGCCTACATTTACAAAACAAGTTGCAATGAATACAAGGACATCCTTCAAATATATTTGATTCTTTTGTTTTTATGTTCAAGATGGGTCTTCAAGGGTAGAAAGGTATGTTAGTATCTACTGCTTCATACTGATCAATTAATTTTCAAAATTACTGGTGTGAACATCATTTTAGGGAGGATTGCCAGGGAGGTCTGCTAGAAGGGGGAGGGCAGTTGGGAGAGACAAACAGTCAACAATTCTATTGATGCTATAACTGCCTCCAATACCGTTAACTCCCTTTTAATGTTTTGGGACATTTGACCCTAAATTCAAAATGGGTCTTCATGGATTAAGTGGATCATATTTTCAGTGGGGTAGAAAGGTATGTTAGTATCTACTACTTCATACTAATCAATTAATTTTCAAAATTACTGGTGGGGACATCATTTTAAGGAGGATTGCCAGGGAGGTCTGCTAGAAGGGGGAGGGCAGTTGGGAGAGACAAACAGTCAACAATTCTATTGATGCCATAACTGCCTCCAATACCGTTAACTCCCTTTTAATGTTTTGGGACATTTGACCCAAAATTGCACACACATATTTCATCGAATCTTGGGGTGGATTGGGAAATCAATATTTTTAAATGTATGCAATGTGAATCTTTGTATGTTCAAAATTCAATTTGGTAGCTGATATGTTACTGTTTTAGATTTGAAGTGTAGTCACTATAGTACCAGTGCCGTCTGTCACTCAAAACAGAGAGCAAAACGAAAGCAGAAGAAAAATCTAAAGCATTGCGAACCAATGTAAGTAAAGAATGTCCTTGTACTGGCAACTTCTAGTAATAATTATCTATTAACATTGAATAGTACATTATGGCTTTCAAGCCCACAAAGTCTGCAGTTGTTAACTACTGGGTATAACTTTTGTAGTCACTTCCATATACAATGTATGGACAAATTATTATTTCTGATTTCTTTACCAACCAATCGTTAAAATAACTTTATGTGCGTTTCAAAATATTTTAAAAATCACTGCATACTTATCATTTCCTGAATTAAAAAACTATAATGTATTAACTTCTTGCTTAATTACTTTTATACTTTTAAACACATGATTTGGGTAAAATGTGACTTATGAATAGAGTTGTATTTGATGAGTTTTCTGGAAAATTTTCATAATCACTGATCCATGATCAATAATGTTCTGTATCTCCTTAATCTGTAACATGACTCTGTACAACATAAAGTGATTTGAGTGCCTCAGAACCAAGACGGTTTAAGCAATTAAAAATACAGTTCCTGATAAGACTAAAAGTCGGTGCTGTTACATTCTAATAATAACATCCAGTTCTGTACTGATTTTGACACATGAAATCATAAATCATCCTAATAACAACCTTTTATTAGGACCAGCCTTAAATGGTCAAATTTATACTTGAATTGCCACCAACAAACTATTGCATGTTTAATCCCTGCCCAAGATTACAATTCCACAACAAGGTGTTAGTAACCTATGTCATTTATCAATTTAAATATTTTATTGCTGGCAGCTGAAGTATAATTTCAGCCTTAGCTACATGTGTCTGTAATGGATGGCTGCAAAACCCAACTGGCGGTCTAACAGTGTTCTACTTCCACAATAATAGCTACCAGGCCCAACTACCAGTTGTGTCAGAGCATTCTGCCAGCGTTAAACTGGCTGTTGAGTTTTGAAATCATCCCTAACATCCTGTTCAACCTGTCAAATACTATTTTCCTATGTGTACACTTATGTTACATGATGCTACCCAGTCACTTGTTGTTCAGCGATTTCTGATTTCTGTTTTATATCCAGTCACTGTCATGCCAACGATAAACAGGGACTGAATAGGTATGACACTTAATTGTACTCAAGTCACTAGCATGTCGGTCATTACATGTTTCTGTATCAAGTTTATATCCCTGTTGTATAATAAACCTTCTTTCATACATATGTACCCTACATAGTGATGTCTTGCAATGCACATCAAAGCATACAAGTGGCAATCAACTTAACAACAGTGCCTGGTCAAAAATGAGCACTTTGGCTTGTTAGCGCTGCTTTAGCATGACTTAACTTATGTATTAACGATACAGATTTCCCATGTTGCTGGTAACATAACATGTTATTCCATAGTAAGCAAAGGGGTGGCTTCAAAACACAACCGCCAGCACCCTGGCAGAACCCGTGGTTGGGTCTGGTTTCTAATGTTTGAAACAATAGAATGCGGTTAAAACGCTGGTTCTATCAGGGCGCCGGCAGTCGATTGTTGGCTGGGTTTTGAAGCAATACCTAAGCCAAAAGTATAGTTTGAACAGCAAGGCAAGCTTAGGAATTCAGAGAGCTCTTTCATTAACACAACTTTCCCAAAGTTATGTTGTTTTATAGTACACGTTGATATTATTAATCATCAACTTCAGATCAGAATTCAAACTTGTAATACATTTGTTCACCTCAAGCTAACATACTGTAAAGAATCGCCTAATGGCGCACATGGACTCCTTTGGCTTGGGGTAAATTTCACATACAAATAGAAAGCTCTGAAAATCATAATGGGTCCATACTCTTATTTGCTGGTGAGGTTTGTACAAGAGGGCACTTCTAGTTTGTGCCTTAAAATTACAGTTATATCAAGGAAGCCCATGCACCATTAGGAAAATCTTTACAATACTTTGGCTACCATTATACACCCCATTTTGGCTTTAAAATGACATTGATGTTATATTCTTATATGTTGTAACTTATGACAGTCAATTAGTGTGTCCACAGCAATTAGAGTCAACAGCTCAACTCAAATATCATATTGAGATTCATATATAGTAAGACTATGTGCATGTTAACTCTCATGTGTTCCTGCACTACAGTTATGACTTCTACTGATATGCTAAGTTGACTAGCTCACAATGAGGTACACGGTACTAGGCCTATTACATTGTGGTGGCTTATCACATGGAACACAAATGTTTCTACACTTTAACACCATATTGTTATCTCATGTGACCAATTCCAGCAAAATATACCTTAAGTTGGCCTGGCAAGTTCTGAGAAATAGATAAATGAAAAATCAAAAATAAACATTTTTCTTAAAAAAATATCGGCTAAATTCATCGTAACTTCAAAACCAAACATTCAATTTTCAAAAGCAAGGTATCATTAAATGCAAATCGTTGTCTCTTTCTACAAATTGGTAAATTTCACCTTTTTTTTCAAAAAATACACTTAAGATCTATTTTGCTGGAATATTACGGGACACAATTACAGACTGTATAAGTGATACCCACTCAATGCTATTTAAGGACAGATCAATACTTACATCAAGGATCACAAGGATCCACAACATTCTCATCTGTCAGGGCACAGTTCTTTAACCCATATACATTTGTATATTCACTAAATGACCTCTGAAAATTTGGGTACAAAAACTTATACTCTGCAACTTGAGGTCAAATTTTACACTATGACTGTTTAATAGAGGTTATTGAACTATGCCATTGAGATGATGCCATTGTGGTCCATAGTGGATGGATGGGGAATTCACAATTTTAAGTTCCTCACTTGTGTTCGCTCAAAGAATTGTGTCAACCCACTTCAAGTTTCTTGTTATTCTTTTCCCTAGAACAGGGCTACAATTTCTGCGAGAATCTGTAAAATTGATTCTTACAATTGATTCTCTTAAACAAATTTGTGTGAATCAAACTTGATTCTCGTAAACATTTTGCGTTTACACAAAAAAGATGAGCTAAGAATCACATGATTCCCACAAACTATTACAAGAATCAAGTTTGATTCTCACACTGTGCAAAACATTCTACTTTATGTTCCCCAATTCACTCATCCACCCTGATGTAAATACAGATCTGTCCCTTATTACGACACATAATACAGGGATGAAAATTGACTCTTAATAAACAGTATTTGTAAGAAAATTGTAATGGTGACAAGCTTGTACAGATTATTATTACTGATTTACTTGTTTTAAATAGTAATTGAATTCCTGGGCCACAGTGAAGGGTGTACATTGCCTGTGGGCCGCAGATTGGCCACCCCTGCTCCAATGTCTCACATATGGTAAACAGCTTGCTGAAATTGAGTCTCAAAATTTCAACCAACAGGGCCAAATCATCAGGAAAATGCAAGAACCACAAATAAGTGATAAAGCCATACAACATACTTCCATTCTGCAGCTGAAATGGCCCATAAAATTTTGTACTAATTTTGAACTCTAACAGAACGGTCAACTGCATATCCGTCAATACACGCTTTTTCAATGGGAAATGAACTTTGCTGCTTGGATGATGTCACAATGAGGTTAGCATTTATTCCGTATTGAAAAGCGTGTACTGACGGATATGCAGTCGACCGGCCTCCTAATACTCAGCCAACCACTTGATAGTTGGCTCATAAATGATTAAACTTGTATAATTTTCATCCCTGTTTTATAGTGCACAGACAAAACGAGTCTGCAAAATTGATTTACACAGAAACTTGTCAATGTTTGCCACTTGCTGGCCTGAAAACATTGCAGTTCATATGATGGGCTGAGGTAATTGAGTTAAGTTGCACAGTGATCAAATATAGTAACTAAAGGATCAATTATCACTAGCATAATAAGGTGTGCAACAACATTTGTAAACACATAATGGGTAAGCTACATAACTTCATGATTTAAGCTAATTTGTTATTACCCACCTTAATTCATTCATTACAGGTTTATTCAAATTTAAATTAAGCCTAGAGAAACCCAGACCTGCCAATCTACCGAAGTCAGAAAGAGGGACATTGAGACCAAAACCTTGTACATGTATATAAACCAGGTACTGACAAATTCAAAGACTTGAGGTGTGCAATACTTTCAGAATTCAGGGAAGGTTTTGCAGGTTTAAATGTATCACAATAGACTAAAGAGAATGCTATAGCAAAATTTTAAAGTGAAATTTGCATCATTTTCTGCTGTTCTAAATTTGCCATCACTGAAATTTTCAGAAAGCAGGCCCGTTCCTCTTTTTCACTTTGGAAAACCTCAAATGAGGGACAATCCCTCATAATAAGGAACAGTTGGCAGGTCTGGAAACCATAGTATACAATTGCCCTTGAGTAGCCATGGTAGTGCTTTCAGTTTATTACCTGATAGAGCTCCCATAGATATTCAGTGCCAATGAGAATTCATGCCCATGTCATACTAGCAGTCATGAGTGACCGAAAAATCACGGACAATTAAACGCTAATTGTATAACGCTACCTGTATTTCAGTCGTGGCTAGCGATATCAGTAGAAAGTTGCCTTGATGACAACTGGTTGCAATTATATGCTACGGCATGCTAGTGATTTCTCATCGATATATCATCAATCGCGCTTATGATAAAGTGACGGAAATGCATTATGAAAGAAATGCAAAATACAATACAGGCATTTAGGGCTTCATCCAGTCAACCCTCTTCCTGCATGAATAGCACTATCTGAATTCAAATAACATGATTAGTCAATAGTCAACTACCACAGAACTGCTTGTTACATGTCAAGTATACAAGGATCTTCCAATTGCCACCTAACCACACAGAGATTTAGGTATCCAGTGTATGGGCAAATGTTAACTTGTTAAATACATCAGCACTGTAGCCATGTACAAGAGGTGGTAACCAGAATCCAAAGCAGGATTGTCAAAAATGTCCAGCAAATTGCCGGGGCACGCCACTTAAAATTTTGCACAAATTGCCAAAATGTGTTTTTCTCAACCATGTGCGTAACACCTTTCTCCTGAATCTCCTCCTCTCTCGTTCTCATCTTTGATGACTGATTTTAAATTAATATTTGAAACCTTTATAAATTCATTAACCTGCTTGAAATGGTAAATACTGTTTGCAATGCATGGTATCAAAAACTATGTGTAAAAAGTTATGTGGTAAGATCCCTTCAATGAATAGTGCGTTCACCCTGTGATATGTGTTGACAAATAAACTGTGAATGTATTAAGCAGCAACAAATACTGCATCTTTTTAAGTACACTCATTGTTTTTGTGTTTGATATTTGGATCAAATACCTTTGGGTTTAATACAAAGGAATAAGACTATACATACACTTTTGTGATTAATAGCAGGTAAAGTAAGAACAAATGCTGTATAAATGGACACCATCACTTGGGTTTCATGTGCCAAACTTACGCAGACCTTGATGGCAAATACTGATACTATAGCCCACTTAAAACTGCTTTCACATCAATGGTGACACTCCGACTCAAGATCTTTAGATGGCTTGGCACTCAATTGCCATGGTAACAAGAATGCGACCTGACTGACCAAACATTTGAAGTTACTACTACACTGTACAGTGGTACTTGCTCATCTAGTAGCCAATTCTGGCTCTTCTCGGATGGACCAGCTCATTTTTTTTTACCGTTTTTTGTATTGTTTGTTTGGTTTTTTCATATTTTTTTTTTGTATTTTCCTTTTTGCTTATAACTTTTTTTGAGTGTACGTCACAGTAAAAATGGTGATGTGCTGAGATGATTTTTATGTGGTTGGTGGGCCTAGCTGAGCTGCTCCGGGGCTGGTTTTGGGTGACGGTGACTGACTGTTGATCTTTGCCATGACGGTTGCAAACCATGTGGCTACATCCACTTTGGCTAAGTCGTATCGCTTGAAGAAACTGTGATCCTAGTTTGATGAAAACAAAAATAACAAAATGCATAGTGGTCAGAATATTAAATACCTTGTTTTTAACATGTCATTTATACTCAGTATAGGTGTGTTCTTGTCATGGTACTTTTTTTGTCAGTTCTGAACTTGAAAGCTTTTGAATTTGTTATCCAGGGTTGATTAAGTATAGATGATACTTAAGAGTCAATACCAAGCAAAAGTAGGTATCGGGTAACACTTAAATCACCCCTGGGAATTTGACATTTTTTATGGCAGTATCAGTCTCTAATAACACTGCTAAAATGACTGGTTAATAAATGAAGAATTTAGATGCAAAACACGATATTGACTGCTCAGTGCCAGAAGTGGGTAAGTGCAATAGCTGCCCTGTGAACATTTGGCAATTTACACACAGTTGCTCATTTACACATGGCAGCTATATATCTACTGCACTTACCCACTTCTGGCACTGAGCAGTCAATATCCAATGGCTGCCTTGAAGATTTTTTTGTATTAATATTGCTATTTAGGTAAAAGAAATACTTTTGTAATGGCGAATAGGACACCAAGTACAGTAAATACTTAAGTAAAATTGTACTTTATATTTTCTAATTAACGCCCCCTCAAATAAAATGCCCCCCCATGTTTTTCTGATAAAAAGAACCCTCATATAAATCCAGTGGCACATGCCCCCCTTAATTTGAAAATTAAGAATATCCCATAGGAAAATTGCAGAAAATCAGGTTTTATAGAAATTTGGAATGTTTATTCCATATTGTGTTCTTCAAATTGTGTTAAAACTTACCATGAGTTGCTTGTACTTGGGGCGTTTCTTGCAATCCTTTGTCAAACTGTAATGAGTAAAACAAAAACAAGAAATGATTTAGACCAAAACTAACACAGCAACTTTGTGTCAGATTCTGATTGTATTATTCATATATATTTCAAACATATAAATATATAAAATAGTAAGTGCATATTAAATCATTTGAAGTGTTACTTATATGTGACATGATCAAGGGGAATGAGTCGGATGTCGCTAATATTGTTTTTGAGATATTGACAAAAACAGTATTCAAATTCTTTTGTTTTATATTTTTTTCAGCCATTGGTAAATTGCTCATAACTCGGTAACCAGATGACCGATTTTGATGGGGTTTGTATCAAAATGTAGCATTTGTAATCTGCCAGAGACTGACGTAAAAAACCTATAATTGAAAATTGCCGACATGTGACTCATTCCCCTTGATCATGTCACATATGTGCATGAGCTAATCAATTCATAATCCATGCAGTCCATATTGATGTTGGCTAACTCAACAAACTGATTTGTCCGAATTTTGTCTGTATGACACAAGACTCTACATCAAAATAAAGTATTGTGTTATATCATACTTATTTAACGGTGAGGACATTAACCTTATCAAGAATAACAACAGGTGATTGTACGGTCCCATAGAGATGACTCAGTAATAGCTGCCTTGGGCTACAAATCCTTTCTTGTCACATACTCAAAATGCTGAACCTCTCAGTGATGACTCCTGGGCCTTTACTACTCAAGAGTGATTTTTTGCATCTTTGTTTTAGTAATACAGTTCAGATTTGTTTTCCCTCCAGGTAACAACAACTTGCAATCCAGTTATTTATCTACTAGCCAATTCACCATGGCAACATCAATTACATTACTTTCTTTTAAAAACTTATCTTCATGACAATACCCAATATATTTACATACTAACTTCATATCAATCTTTCAATTGTTTATTTATTTGTTTCTATCGTAGGTCTACACCTTCAGCAGATAGATACCCAGATGACAATACTAATCCTAACCCTAACCCCAACTATCGGAAGGGAAAGAAGAAACGAAAAAGGAGAGAAGATGAACAAAGAAGTCACTTGGTGCCCCCAGGATTCGAACCTTGGACCCCTCGCATGCCACACAAAAGATCACAGACTTGTAGCCACAGGGGTTTTCGCCCGGCCAGCGATTCTGAACGTCGGTATACATGACTGCGCAGTGGTTTCAGTTGGGTTAGGGTCAAGGGCTTCCCATGAACAAATAACTGGGAGCCACGAATAAATACTCTACTCTTTTGGAAACTTGACTGTGTTCACATGCTCTCTGTACATTGGACTGCCAGCTTAACATCCCCCTCATGGTTTATTTACACAATTCTAAATGCAGTGCGGAGAGCAGAACTCTATAAATTAAAAGGCACTATTACTGATTTACTAAATTTACTAAAATTCACTAATCCACTGATTTACTGATCAAATTTAAATCATTGAAATGAATGCATGTATATATATCCACAATAAGAATCATTACCTTGGGGAAAAATCATTAAGCTGTTTATAGGCAATAAATTGAGATATCTGACAAATTTAAAATTTTGTTTTTCTCACAATAAAATGATAAATCAATATCAGTTCTCACTTTCAGACAAGATTCCTTTTCAGTGACAGTAACAGGGTTGCCAAAGCCGTGATTTGGTAGCCCAATTGGGTGACTTTTGAAGATTTTCCCCGCAACTTTTGACAATTTCCTGTCCCATAGAAACCAATGGTTAAGAAAAAATTTGGGCGACTTTTCAACATTGGCTCCCGCGACTTTGGATAGTTTCCTGCCCCATAGAAACCAATGGTAAAGAGAAAAATTGGGTGCCTTTTCGATTCTTTGACCTGCGATTCGGGCTGAAATCTTTTGGCAACCCTGGACAGTAACAGCTGTGTTATTGAGTTGAACCTAATGGGTACTACAGCTTTTCTTACAGTACCCATGGCTGACCTTACTTTAATTAAATCCTAATAGTGATACTAATCCTAATCCTAACCTAAACCCTAACCCTAATTTGAGAGTGGTGCCTCATATTCTGCAATTAAGGCGATGATTCCAATAGGTGTACTCTGTACTTTAACATTGTTCATAACATTTTTATGTGATTTTCGATCTAGTAACACTGTCTAGTAAGTGCGGATGTCCACACTTCTTGTGTGTCTACTGTTTCACAGCAATATTCAAAAGTATGTCCTCGCTAGATGGTGTTTTCAAAAAGCAAACACACACAAACAAACAAACTCACTTTCATCATGCGGTCCCACAATACTACATATCCGTTATGAAATCGAAAACTTTTCAATTTTTCCAGAAGCTCTACAATTTTCTAGAAAAATAAGATCTATGAAAGTATCAAACTTAAT
Source organism: Amphiura filiformis (assembly GCF_039555335.1). Lineage (NCBI taxonomy): Eukaryota > Metazoa > Echinodermata > Ophiuroidea > Amphilepidida > Amphiuridae > Amphiura > Amphiura filiformis. Next base: position 38,684,038 of record NC_092644.1, on the reverse strand, counting down.
TAGGCAGACAACATTTAAAAAGTTAAACTGAAGAGGCCACACAAACAATTTTGTCAAGAAATTGGTTTCTCAGAACAATAAGTCCACTAATAATAATCATTTTCTACAAAAATAGCAAACTTAATTAGGCAAACAACATTTTAATAAGTTCACATTAATCAACTGAAGAGGCCACACAAGCAATTTTGTCAAGAAATTGGTTTCACAGAACAATACCACTAATGAAAAACAGGATGGTAAAAGGTATATGATAATTATTTTTTTATTCTATTTTTCTGGACTACATCCTTTTCTCTAACATCAACTAAAATGGAATTGTTCTACCCACATAAGACTTCGAGGAGGTAAGTAACTTAAATAAGAGGCCACACAAGCAATTTTGTCAAGAAATTGGGTTTCACAGAACAATACCACTAGTAAAAAACAGGATGGTAAACAGCAAATAATAATTATTGTTTTATTATATTTTTCTGGACTACATCCTCTTCTCTGATATCAATTGTTCACCCACATAAAACTTCGAGGAGGTAAAGTAACTTAAATGAGGTGATCTGTATATAGCATCGGACTAATTAGTGCAATTATTGATAATCAGGAGTATTAAAGATAATTGTGGGAAATCTGCAAGGTTCTGCCTATATTTAAATAAGCATTTATTATGTTGTCAAGCAACAAATTTCTGGATAAACTTGTCATAAGTAATTTGCGAAATAAGATACCTACAAAATTAGCAGTAGTTACACTGTATTGTACGAAAGTGAAAAAAATAGCACTACTCGAGAATAAACTTTTGATCTCAATACAAGATTAAACATACTGTAAAAGTGGAAATTTTTGTGGTACAATAATTTTTGTGATTTTCGCGTGCAACACAGCTACCGTGAAAATAAAAACACGCAAATATGTTCTTTCAATGTATAGGTCTATGTAAGAAAACTCAAACTTGTAAAATTAAAAACAAGCAATGTAGTTCAAATTCGGCAAAGCGTGAAAAATTACACACACAAAAATAACCACTTTTACAGTGCCACAAGGTTTGAAATCACAGATGCTGCCTACCAACACAGATGAACTCATGCTAGTATAAATCTAAACATGTTTCAACTAGTTAAAATCTTCTCCTGACACACAAGGAGCATAGAAGAGAGGACAGGAACTGTAGGATGCACATTATGAGTGGTAGTTTTTACATGTTTAATTTTTGCATCACAATTACTTCAAGCTATTTACACTTTTAATTATGCATATTAGATTTTCTATGATGTCCTACATAATAAATTATTACAAAACTGTTTTTGATTTTGTGTACGTAGGTATGAAAATTAACACAGAGTACAAAAATAATTGTAACAAGTAAGCTACTTGGAAGCTAACAAACAGAGTGAGTACGGCAAGGGTAGCGCTAGGTCCAAAAGCTCGGGGGTCCCTTGGGACCCCCGAGCTAACAGAAAATGCAAAAATGGGGGTCCCTAAAGAAATATCGGGGTCCCAACTATTGTCTAGCCAATTCAATTTATTTGTGTGATACCATACTATTTTTTTTTTTGGGAGCAGGGGTTTATTAAATATTATTGTATTTTTTTGTTTGTTCTTTCATTCTTTTTTCTTTCTTTACTTTCTTTTCTTTTTTCTTTCTTTTGTTTTCTTTCTTTTTTTTTTCTTTCTTTTCTTTTCTTTTTTTTTTTTTTTTTTTCTTTTTTTCTTTCTTTCTTTTTTTTCTTTCTTTTTTTTTTTCTTTTTTTTTTTTCTTCTTTTTTTTTTTTTTTTTTTTTTTTTAATTTTCATTTTTATTTCAATCAAATTAGTATAATTACCTAATATTTCCCGCTTCGCCACTGCCTGCCCAATAATACTTTTAATACTGCCCTCTATTGTCGGCATTTGCCAGTAAACAATGGCAGCCATAGCCAGAGATCTCGCCGTATTTTCGCGATATCACTGCTGTTTTGCTGTCAAAATTTTCACTCACAAAGCAGTATTACTGTGCATAATATTAATTATTGAAGTAAATTAGGCCATAATTTTGTATTTCAGGTGTTCAGTTGCTTGAAAATGATGTGCATAATGCAAGTTGAGGAAACTTTTGAGCCTAGTTTTATGAAACCTGGATATAGAAAACAACATGTGGGAATTTTTGTTGCGTCACGATGGGACGCAATAACTCACTGCTTTTGCAATATTCATGCGTGAGATTCGGGTTTTGGTGGGTCCGGGACGCAAAAACGCAGCCTAGCGCGACCCTTGGAGTACGGTGACTGAAAAGATCTATCAATTGTGCACAAATAATTGAATCAGAGTTTTAAGCTTAAATGTAATCATGGTAATATAGCCAGAGTATGAACAATTGGCAAGTGGATTACGGAGAAGTCTAACACATAGTACAAAAAATAATACTTTTAAAAATCATACACATAATATAGTTCAAAAATGTTGCATAATATTTTGCATAGACATCAGTCTCGCATGTATTCTCGTCATTAATGTGGAGAAAAACAACCTGAGGTCATTGAACTTGCTTTGTCTCCAATAGGCTATTCCAGATGAAATGCATACACTCCGTATGGAAGACATCACCTTGATCTCCCACACAGGGGGTGTAGATTTCAGACGGAGTCACCAATTCCGATAACCTCATTTTGACATTCACACTCCCTGTGTGGAAGATGAAGGTCATGTCTTCCATAGGGGGTGTATGGATTTCAACTGGAATAGTCCACTGTATCTACCATTACTCTTTTCATTCTATGCAAACTCTTGCTAGTTGGCAACATCCTGTCCAGATGTTTTATTCCATGATTTATGATCAAACTATCTACTACAAAATGTGCACAGAGGAAGGTTGTAAATTGTAACTGAACCACTGCCAGATTCTTCCATTTACAGGTTACCTTCAGTAATCTGTGAGAATGTGGATGCCTACAGTGTACCCTTCCATGTTCATGGACATTTAGCACCAAAATGATTTATTGCCTTAAAGGTGCTGGTGGGTACAGGTTTGTACTCAGGAAAATGAGAGGGTGTCACACAAAAAATCAGGATGTGCCCCACCCCCACTGAACAGTTTTTACATGTTCTCTTGGTCGGGCTGATGTCACACAGGGGAAAAGCCTTGTAAAACCAGTGTGTGCATGTGCAGTTCCCCTTCCTCAAGCTGGCTGCTATGCACAGAGGGGACATTTATGCCAAAATTCTAGCTCAAAACAATACCAACCAATATGTTTAGAACTTGTAACCATCAAATAGGATGATTTGAGCTTTTTGTTTGTTGGTTGGTTTAAAAATTGTGCCGCTATTTTTAAGGGAAAAGAAAAGTCCAATGTGGTAACTTAACATCACATTACACAATTCATACACACAGGGGTAGCGCTAGAACTAAACACTCCAGTGTCCGCAGGGACCCCAGAACTTGCAGAAAATTTAAAAGTAGGGCGTCCGGAGTAGAGTTTGGTGAGTCCGAGTTGCACAAATGCAGCATAAATAGTATGTCTGCAATAGCGCTAGATTGAAAAACTGGGGGGTCTGCAGGGACCCCTGAACTTGCTGAAAATTTAAAAACAGGGGGTCCGAACTCTATTTTGGTTGGTCCGGGACCCCCAAAAGCAACTTAGCGCTACCCTTGCATACACATGAACAACTCCCCTCCTCCTTTGATATTCCTTGGGTAAACCCTGGAAAAAATATGCTGTGTAAATGTTTCTGATGTACTGGACGAAATGCAAATTTATCATTGTTCCATTTTTAACTTGGATCACACATCACTGTCACTACCAGAACCTCCCTGTAAAACTAACTTTTCATTTGATGCAAGCTTGTGCACTTTTCAGACCGGATATCACATGCATAACACATTTGCACCTGCTAAACTTGACTTGACATTAGGTTAACAAGTACACATAAACATACCCCCCCCCCACACACACACACCCCTGTCTGTGTTTGCCTCCAAACGTGGACATTGTGTTTTGCTATCTAACCGAGGACGGGTGTATGATGTTTTCATCGCCTAACCGTGGACTAAAATGGCGGATTTTTGTGTGTATAATACTGAAACGAATTTTAGCCATCACCCTGCGGACGGTAGTTTTTACACGTGTGGTCCTCGGTTTCAGGCAAATAGCGTTTAAAGCATCTAGCATGCATTTGAGGTCTTTTGCAGCAGTTTGAGACCGAGGACAGTCCTCGGTTGGAAGTAGGTCCACAGTTTAGGGTGAAAAATCTTGTGTGTGTCCTCGTTTGTCGGCGAACACGTACGCATCCACCCCATCACCTACATAGCACAAGAAATGTCCCACATTGCAAGTAGGTCATCATTGTTTTGAGAAAAATCTGGTGTGCCCTCTTTGGCATCAAACACCAAAGTGTGCACCCCCACCCGACACATATGCCGCACAAAGCCAGTCCCCTATTGCAAGTAGGTCTATTGAGAACAAACTGGTGCATATTCTCATATGGCAGCAACACCAAAGTGCACACCTCCTCCCTGCAAACACATTCTTTCTTTTTTTCAACTTTTTTATTACCAATATTTTTATCCATATTTCTCAAAATTTGTCACAGGCTGATAATTGAATACATTTTGTTTAATTCTTTGTGTTTAGTTTTGGTTTTATTTTTTAACTTTACAAACTGGAATAAAACATGTAGGTATGGTTCATTTGTCTAATATTACAGACTTGAAAAATAACTTACCAGCACTGAATAAATGAATGAAAATCTACAGAGAAACCTCGTTTTAGTGGCAGTCTAGGCGGATCTTCTGATAACACCCTGGCTAGCACCTCAAAGTCATTACTACAATTCTTGTAAGGAAATTCACCTGTTGCAAGCTCCACCTGAAATTAAACATGAATACGCTTAGCATAAATAAGGGGTACTCTCTTTTTAGCATGTGTACACATTGGGGTTGTTCTCATGAAAGCTCACATATTTGGTGGCTTTTATAGGATTTTTGTAACATATTTTGATGACTTCAATGGTTTTTCAGCCTCCAACCAGCCCTCATTGAGCCAAACTTGCTTACAACTTCAAGTTTTGTGTACATACACTGTTCTTTTCTCTGCCTTTGAACATTATTTCTGAAATTACCATGACCATAGGCCATAGACAAAATTCCATGACTTTTTACATTACATTACCTTTCTCTGGAGTATCCATACCAAAATCATAATTCCAAAGAGTTTTCCATAATTTTTGCAAATTTTAAAAAGACTCGGAGGAAATGCTGTTACCGACAAGTTATTCCTGTCTTCCTATATAGCCTACATACTACTTTTCTTTGACATCAAACATAAAACCTTCAAATTCCCCACCAATAAATGTTGAGAACAATGAAAATGGGTGTTAATTTCCTAGCAAGGTAATGGGTGCTAATTTCCTAGCAAGGTAGCTTACCAATGATAATCCCAGGCTCCACACATCAGCTCTCACATCATAGTCAGGGTTATCTGGATCAGGAGGATCGATTCTCTCTGGCTGCAAGTAAATAAAAATTTCATAACATACATAATACATTTCCATTACTTGTTCCTGTAGTTCTTCATTCTTGAAGGCAGTTTAAATCTTTGGACAAACTATTTTTATGTGATAGCTCACAGCAGCTGAAGGGAGTATCCCAACATGCATTGCAGTGTATCAGCTTGCTCCATAGCAAATGGTATACAAAAATAAGAGCTGCTTAGATATTGATATGGTATGGATACTTGCACTATACTTGAGGGGTCATATGTTTTCAAATAAAAGTCCAAGCACCCATGATTCAAGGGAGTGATTCAAAGTTGAAGTGATGGATTTTGCGTACATTTTTATTGTGCAGTTCTATTATAGTACCCCCAAAGCATAATGGGATAATCCCTTCAGCTGCTGTGGTGATAGCTTAATTAATCAAATTGCATTGTTTTACTTTATATTTGTACACATTTTCAAATGAAAATTAAAAATGAAAAAACATATTGATGGTCTGCAAAAATAATATTAATTTCATGTTGCTGACATCAATATACTACTTTTGACCATTTGTCAACATCAATTTTTCATAGATAGAACTCATTTTGATCAAACGCATCACATTAAACGTCATGCGCGGAGGCATAATATAATAAGCATAAATTGTTGGAATTCCCTATTTTTATTAAAGAGGGCAGCAGACTGTTCACATTAACCAAGACCAGCCAGTGATCCCACAAGATTCACCTACGTTGTGTAGTTGTATTATATAGAATGGCCAAAAACACAAAAAAGCAACATAACTAAACATGCCACACAGACTCCCATTTACTGGGGCCATCTGTAAATATGTACAGTTTCAACAGAGAGCATCTTACCGCCATATATGCCGCACATCCTGCACTTCTCGTCCTTGCTTTGGAATCTACCAGTCTACCGCTGATGCCAAAATCACAAAGTTTAACTGTGCCCTTCTCATCAAGTAACATATTGGAAGGTTTAACGTCTGGGGAGAAAACAGGGAGGAAACATAAAGTTGTTGGAATTGTGGAATTTATGGTAAAAAAATTCTGAAAAAAAAGTAGAAAAAGGACAAAGTGGTTTTTACTTTAAAATTTACTCCTCTGTTTATTTGGAAGTGTTCGCCCATTTGAACACTTGTTGATGCTCCACAATCATGTAGCTGCATTGGTTTGATCATTAACCCTAACCCAATGAGTCTCACTAAAGCTCACTATTAAAACCACTCTGCGTGCATGCATTCCATGTGACTTGATGACGCAATCAACCTAAGTCATATATACCCAGGGAATTGCTGCCCAGGGCAGCCAAACCTCGGTAGCTACACGTCGGTGATTATGTGCGTTGCATGCGAGGGGTCCCGGGTTCAAATCCCGGGGGTGCCAAGTGACTTCTTTCTTCACCTTCTCTCCTTTTTTCATTTTTCTTTCCCTTCTGATAGCAAAACAAAACACGGGTAGGGTTAGGGTTAAAGTAAATTTCCTATTTGATCAGAGTTCTGGGTTCACAATGGTGATCATTCAGCATGTAGAAGAGGCAAGTCTCCTCCCCTTCTACACTCTTGATTGTTGATCAGCCAATCAGCGTAATTGTTCATCACTTTTGCATTCATGCTCATATACGCTTGACACACAATGCTGAACAATTAGGAAATTTACTTCATATAAATAAACGACATCCATCTTACCCCTGTGCATCAGCCCGTGGACTTCTTTCAGGTAATTCAGTGCATTTACAATCTAGAAAACAATATATTACAATGAAATACATTATTAACAGGTTTTAGATATGTCACTGTTCATTGTGATTAAGTCAGCAATTTAACTTGTAAAACCCACATACAACATCTATGATCTAATGTTAAATCTTTTTACTTTAAAAAAATGCTCAATACTCAGTGACATAGTTTGGTACATTGTACAAAAATGTATATTCATCTTGGGTATCTACAACAAGATGACTTGTTAATTGATAATTTTAGATTAATTCATCCCTAGAAATTCATCCAAATCCATTGTGCAAAAGCTGGATTCGCCACTGCTGATGTTATGAAGACATATTATAGCACGCCTGTTCAATGGATATGGATTTGTTTAACTCTCAACAGTGGGCTATAGAGGGCAGCAGAGTAGATTCATTGACAGTGTATAATCACACTCACAGGGTGAAAGATGGACTTTTCTCCTTCAGTGGCCCTAGGCAAGTGAAATAACCCAATAAATTTCACACCACATATTTTAACCAATACACAAATTTAACAGAGATATATACATTTTATATCACTCAAACATATTTCAGTTGAGGAATATTTACATGCAATATCAACACCACCCATATAATTTTTAATGTGACATAGGTCAAATACCATAAGATTCATCTAATGGTGCATATTGCACCATGGGCCATTGCATATGGGCTCCTGTGACTTAACTGGATTTTTAGGCCCAAAATAAATTTGCCCTCCTGTAAAATCCCACCAGCAAATAAGGGCATGGACTCTTAATTCTTGTTAGGTTTTTCAGTGGAAGAAGCTCTTCATTTGAAAGAGGAACCCATGAGCATCATTAGGCAAGTCTTTACAGTGTTCCAATGATTACACTCTAATCAGTGAGTCCAAGACCTAAATGCAAGTGCAGGATGTGCAAAGATGGGGTCTGTTCCCTGCACATGCACAACATCATACTACGTTTGGCTGGTCATAGCATAATAGTGCTAAATAAGCATCATGATTAAGACTACGAAACACTCCATAAGAATTTTTCAATGTTTGGTGGCTGATGATAAAAATATTGAACAGTGATCAACTTTTATCAATTTGTTTAAGTGATATTTAATGCCATCTAATCCCTCTTCTCAAATTCAACCGCATCAATTATATAACCATATATTTCCTAAATGGTCAATGTTGAACCATACTTTGGGCATTTCCTTGGTGTATAATATTCATGAGTTTCACTAATGACACAACTCTATTGACGAATTAAGCAGCTTACGGAATAAAGCTGTATAATCCTTCAACACAAGATTTCTGTACTAAGGTAATTCCATGCTCTTCTACATGAAGGATAAACCTAAAAATGCTAACTCGGGGCAAACTGCACTTTGAAATCGTAATTAACATGTTATACTTACAGCTACAACCATTTTGCCAATTATCTGTTCTGGTATTGGTTCTTTTAATCTTTTCATTAGTTTCTCTAAGCAGGTGGCCATTTGTTCCATGCAAATCCACACTTCACTCTGTATAAAAGAAAAAAAGTATTCATGAAATTTCAAGATATAACAAGTACAATGAGGCTCTAATCAACTAGATGGATACAAATGAAACTGGTACAGAGACAGGGTTGCTAAAAGATTTCAGCCCGAATCGCGGGTCAAATAATCAAAAAGTCACCCAATTTTTCTCTTTACCATTGGTTTCTATGGGGCAGGAAACTATCGGAAGTCGCGGGAGCCAATGTTGAAAAGTCAGCCAAATTTTTTCTTAACCATTGGTTTCTATGGGCAAGGAAATTGTCATAAGTCGCGGGAAAAATCTTGAAAAGTCACCCAATTGGGCTACCAAATCGCGGGTTTGGCAACCCTGTACAGAGATGCCACTGGCTTTAAAAATAAAATTCGGAAGACAGGAAGGAACTTAAAAAATTGGAATTTAAATATCAGAAGGCTTATATTAAAAGCTTGCCTAACCTCTATCTTCCTGATAGGAGAACAAATTACAAACTCATTTTCATCCTTTTCTTCCAGCCATTTCCAGTTGAATTAGAGTCAAGCGGTAGCATGACCAGCAAGTTTTAAAAAAACGACTGATAAAGAAGAATAAACAGATGCACATGGACTATATTTACACGAAACAAAAACGCTATTGTTCTGTGATATTTTTAAGCTGGGTACAAAATATTTCTAAAACCATGCTAAATCTTATTTACTGTCCAAAGTGTAATATTTTAATAACTCATTAATTCAAAAAGTTACACCAATCTTACAGTCAATCCGATAAACAAACATTCTTGTATTATTTCACGCGGTATTTCATAGCCAAAATTAGTGTAAAATCATAGCTAATCATACTGATATCCAGAATCTTTCGTCACTGCTACAGCCGTACATGGCTGTCACTGTCGCACTACTTTTTGAGATTCACTTTCAAAATATACCCTAGCATTTTCCTGGATACCCTACATACAAATTCTGGATCCCATTCGCCAAAAAATCAAGTTTTTCACAATTCTTTTATTCTTTCCGGACCACAGCATACATTCATATTAATAAATACTTCACTTACACACGTCGTTATATCGGGACGTCCCCGTGGCGAAGTGGTTAAGGCCATGGACTTCTAATCCACTTATGAAGTTTTGCCCAAGTTCGAAACTTCCCACCACCTTTTTTTTGATGTTTTATTAACCAATTTATTGTCATAAATCAAGAATAACACCATTTCGAACATCCATTGCTATTGTGATATTATATTTTTTTTTCATCAAACAAACATGATTGATTTTTTATTCACATTTAGGCCTAGGCCTAGGGCCTACTTTCACCATCCAGATGCTTTCACCATGCCTGACTATCATGATATCTTCGTCATTTAAAACACATTTATCAGTGGCTCTGTTCACAGCTCAGACTGAAATTATATTTGGAATAAATATTATAAATTGTCACAAATTAAAATCACAAACAGCGAAAGATCGCCAACAACTACCGCTGAATATTGTTATCCAACTAGATTTCCCCACAGGGCTATAAAGAACCACAAACCGCGAAATTTGGATATATACTAGATTGCCCTGCAGGGCTATAAAGAATCACACACCACGAAATATGGATATCCAACAAGCTTAAAGTATAAATTAGCTCCCGATAGAGGGCAGGGCTTGATAAGGGAAATTAAAATCACAAACCGCGAAAGATCGCCGACAACCGCCGCTTAATAGGGATATCCAACTAGATTGCCCCGCAGGGCTACAAAGAACCACAAACCGCGCAATTTGGATATCCAACCAGATTTCCCACAGGCCTATCGATTATAAAGAACCACAAACCGCTGAAATATGGATATCCAACAAATTAAGACCACAAACCGCGAAAGATCAACAACAACTGCCGCAATCAATATTGATATCCAACTAGATTGCCGCGGGGCTATAAAGAACCACAAACCGCGAAATTTGGATATGCAACTATTGCCCCACAGGGCTTCAAAGAACCACAAGCCACGAAATATGGATATACAACAAGCCCAGATTATAAAGAACCACAAACCGCGAAATATGGATATCCAACAAATTAAGACCACAAACCGCGAAAGATCAACAACAACTGCAGCTCAATATTGATATCCAACTAGATTGCCCGCAGGGCTATAAAGAACCACAAACAGCGAAATTTGGATATGCAACTAGATTGCCCCACATGGTTACAAAGAACCAGAAACCACGAAATATGGATATCCAACAAGCTTAAACTATAAATTAGCTCCCGATAGAGGGCAGGGCTTGATGAAAACCACAAACCACGAAAGATCGCCGACAACCGCCGCTTAATAGGAATATCGAACTAGGTTGCCCTCAAGAGGGCTACAAAGAACCACAAACATTAAAACACGATTATATTGCCTACTCGGGGCATTTAGACGCTTCCGTAGTATAGGCTTAAATATAATGCGCATTTACCAGTTCCGACTTGAAGTAGGCCTAAATCGGACTTACTCTCTGTGTCTCTCTGGCATTGTCAACATTGGGTGTGTGTTGTTCATATTTACATTTTCTTTACATATTTACGTTGCCTTGAATAATTAAAATATATTAAAATGTATATTGATCATTGTGTACGCCTCTTAACAGCAGTCACGTGTGACAAGCAAGTTTTAAAAATAAACGACTGATAAAGTTTTGTTTAATTATTTATTGTCATGAATCCAGAATTGCAACTTCAAACATCTATTTTTCGTTTTATTTGTTTTATGGAGCACATCCTAACCTGATGACTTTCTAAGCTTGGAGCTGCTTGGCTACATTCATAAAAAGAAAAGAAATCTACCAAAAAAACGTTGACAACGTAAAGAAATCAGCAAGTTTAAACAAACCCACCTCGGCTCACTTTTTGAAACTTGGTCCCATTTTAAACACCAACAGCAAATCAGTGTTTTTATTTTATTTCAACAGAACACATCGTTTCCAACAAGATTACAAGCCTCACGTGTTATTTGTTTAATTCAATCATTAATCATGATTATTATAAAACAAAACACAATAGGATATTGGCTTACCATGCAAGAACAAGATAATAACCTTTAAGGTCGTTCCAGAAAGCTTACAAATTAATATCGCATCTGCACATTCAAGATACATAACACTTCTGGAAATGTTTTAAATTTATATAAATATGATAAAGTTTAAATCAGTACCTTTTACAAATGGGACCAAGTTTCAAAAAGTGAGCCGAGGTGGGTTTTTTAAACTTGCTGATTTCTTTACGTTACAACGTTTTTTGGTAGATTTGTTCTTAACTCCTTTCCCAATATATGCAAGGTTGTTGGAGTGAGTGTTCCATATATTTAGCAAAATTCCTGTCACTAATAGCAAATACAAGTCATATTTTGACTTTTGTGTTGACGATTGGCAACAATCCGGAAGTGACAAAACAGTGCAATTCTGAGTTGGTACTCTTTGGGTCCAATCTTTTTAAATTAACAAAATACTAAAAAATAAGTTAGGCTGCCCGCCTAACTTAAAAATAGACTTTAGGTCCGAATGCACAAAACAAGTTAGGCCAGGTCTAACTTTAGACCTGTTCTAACTTTGGAGGTTAGACAGTTAGACTTGGGAGGAATTCATTCTTTTACTCTTTCCTTTGCCTCCATTATTCCTAGCAATGTCCAGAAAATAACTGCAACCATCTAATATTAAGCTTTGAAGTATTTGCCCTTAACAAGATCTAAAATAATATACATGTAGAATACGATATGTTAATACCAAAGAGTTCCTTCTCCCTACAATGTAAGTAATCTCCATAGTTAGACCAGGTCTTAAAGCCATATTATAACATTTGCTGAGGAGGACGCCCTCACTGATTTTTTTAAAATTCATTTTTACACGATTATATTGTACTTTATTAAACCAATATACCCTGCAAAAATCAAGACTCTATGTGCTGTAGTTTTGTCAAAATCCGAGATTTGATGGGATTATCAGTCGAACGCATACACGATGTTCATAACACACAGTACGTGCACGGCGTGCGGGACGGTGATCTACACAACAAAGGGTCGTACCATAACATGACCGAAGGAGTGGTACGTATTGGCGACATGTGCGCTGGTAGTAAATTCAATTTCCTTTGCTTTGCCGTAGTTGGTCGGCTCAAAAATAAAAGGGAATATATCTGACAGTAAAAACTAACATTTTATGGCAAATAAGTGCTAATCTATTTTGTATGAAAATGTTATAATATGGCTTTAAGTTAGACCTGGTCTAATTTGTTTTTGTGCATATGGATCTTATTATCTCTGGCATGTGGATTAAATCTTACACCAAAGCTTTTATTATATATATATCACCACTGGATGGGTCACTTACCGCTGTAACAATGGCCCCAAGGCATTGCACTATAAATGGACAGTGGTGACTTTTAAGTACTACTTCAAGATCCATCAGGATCCTCTTGTTTTCTTCTTTATTCGCAGACCGCCTCATTTGCTGCAAAAAAAAGAAGACAGAAAAACTGTTGTAGTGAGAATGCTCATTTATAGCTTCATCTGAAGTACAAGATATAGATAATGCTTACTTCCTGAAACTCGAGAGCTTTAATAATACAGGGGTGTGAGTGACCACAGATAAAAAAGTCTGAAAAATTCTAACATTTGGAAAGCTCCTATACTTTTGTACAGAGGAAGTGCAGAAAAAGAGATCAAAATCAAGATCAAAAAGTCTGTGAATTCAGATTTTAATCTGAACTCTCACACCCCTGATAATAGTTCAGTTACCTAACGGTAAGATTCCTACCTATGGTGGGTGATGGTAAAACTTCGAGCCCCAGCAGTGTCAATTTCTGAAATCCCATGGACAAGAAACCTATGCTAATTGTCCAGGTCTACCCATACCAATCTTGGGGAGCTAATCCTGGCTGCAACAGTTTATGTAAGTTGATAAGGGCTCTTCCAGATCTCAAACTGCACATATGGTTTATGGAATGGTTTGGGCCACGGTGACCGAACCCAGGTCCTCTTGCGCTACAGTTAAACATGTTAACCACTGTGGCATGCTGCTCTCTTAAAGAGTGTAAGTTCTCAAACCCATCATATTGAGGGTACCTTCTGCATGCAATCATACATTATGCATTAAGAGTGTCATTGAACTCACCTTGACTGCAACAATGCTGCCTGTTTCTTTATGCTGCATGCGTACCACATGACCACAACTTCCCAAACCTAATTCACCTAAAGATATCATGCTATCCACTGTAATTTTGTAGACCTACAAAAAATCAAAGAAAACATATCAGAAATGTTATTCCCAAGAATAAAGTTAACTATTTTTACCCTTCAAAATAGCCAAATTGTAAGGTTTTGGAAAAGTATAAAGTTCTCAACAAGTTTGACTTTCCATAGGTGCTTCCAATGGGACCCCCGAAAGGAGCACTGCCCCTGCACCCCACCAGGGGCCTGGGCTGGCCCTCGGACCACACAAGACATGTAGCAGTCAAGCTAGCTCAATCGATAAGGCGTTCGACTATAGTGCGAGAGGTTGCGGGTTCGAACCCGGGTGGTGTCTAATATGCTCTTGTGGAAAAATTGAATTAGCTTGAAATTCCCCTGGACAAGGAACTCACTGCTAATTTGTCTCGTTGTAACCCGTACGAAACTCGGGGAGCTGATCCTGGTTGCGATGGTTATTTGTGGTATGTCTAGGGTGTGCGCTCTTGAAGCAGCAAAGTCCCTGATTTGTTGTTTAATGGTTTAGGAAATGATGTGGGCCATAGTGGTCAACGACAACCTGTAAAGTGTGCTGAGGCTTGTGGATCAACGCTCTAGGCGTTGTGCCTGTGCGTAGCGCACTATAAATCACTGCGCTTTTTTTTTTTTTTTTTTTTTTACAGTGTACTATAAAATTTGAAATTTTCGCAAAACATTAATTTTCACACTTGGCTCAACACACCAACAGCAAAAATAAAAGGGTCCAAATATATTCTTTTTAGGTATTGGTAGATGTGAGAAATCAACAATAGGAAGTTGTTCAAAATTGGCGTGGTGTGAAAAATTACATGTGTTAATATTACCACTTTCACAGTGTTGAAAAACTACAATGTGCAATGTATATAGGAAGGGGAGCTGCTGTCAGTGTGGAAGTTGTCATTACAATGTTTCTATCTTCATACCTCAGATACAATGTATTTCTGTCACTATTGATTGCCTCCCACACAACACTTAATAAGAAAATGTATTAAAATAGTCACAAAAGACTATTTTTGATTTATAGGTGGGGCTACTTGGATCTGTCATTTGAACCATAGCCGTTCAGAGCCACTTCCTGGCTTGCTCTGCCTCGACATCTCTATTTGATGTGCACATAAAAAACTGTTGTTATAACAAGCCCAGGATAGTACTTCTTCCCGGTCATAAAAACTACATACCAGCCTCTGCAAATGTCCCCAACTTGAGATGGGCAGCAAAGTGCTTTGTCCCTGCGGACACTCACTCCCCATCTACATTGCTGGAGAGCAACTGATTAAACTGCAGAGCTACATGTAGTGACTAAAAACCCCAAGAATTTTGTTTTCAAATAAATTTTCATGAAGACCACTTTTTGGATCACATAAAAGATGAGAGTTACATGCAAAATCACCTGCTTGGGGTTAATTTTACTTGGACCTAATAATATATCTGTTTAAAATAGCATTTCTATGGCATGGCATTAGTCCAGTCCACAGAGCTTTGATAAATGATGTAGCAATATTAATACTTCCGGGCTCTGTTGCATAAGAATATACTATCCAGCGCTCGGACCAGCCCTTCGGGCTAGCCTTGCACTACTCACTCGCTAAGTCTGTGAGGGCTACAGACTGTGGCTACCTTGATGCAGAGCAAACAGCTCCATAATACCCCCTCATTCACCTTATCAGAGACTTCAATGGCATACCCATCTTACATGTATAACAAGAATAAATTAAAAGCTCCTGATTGATGTACTGATCAAAGAATATATTTTCTTTTAGTTTTGCAATATCTGATTGACTTTTCA
This sequence comes from Amphiura filiformis, assembly GCF_039555335.1. NCBI lineage: Eukaryota > Metazoa > Echinodermata > Ophiuroidea > Amphilepidida > Amphiuridae > Amphiura > Amphiura filiformis. Next base: position 38,668,331 of record NC_092644.1, on the reverse strand, counting down.
TTTTTCACCTATTTTCAAAGATGGCCAGTCAGACTTTGGAATAACCTAGTCCCAAACTCCAAACCCAAACCATAAACAACCATATCCAAAACTTTTCATTTTTCACCTATTTTCAAAGATGGCCAGACAGACTTTGGAATAACCTAGTCCCAAACTCCAAACCCAAACCATAAACAACCATATCCTTACGGGGGTACTACACCCCTGCCCAATTCTGTGCCTCTTTTCTCATCAATTATGGTGCATAGTAACAAGTAAGATGTATATTATATGGCCAAGGACTACAACTACTGCACTGGAAATTTTATTTCAGCACAGACAACAGTTGGGGAGTTTACAGTCAAAAATGAGGGAAAATCAATATTTGATCAATAAATCAATAACTAGTTGCTGAATTTTCAGTGCAGTAGTTGTAGTCCTTGCCCATATAATATACATATCTTACTTGTCACCAATGCACTATAATTTTTGAGAAAAATGCAAAAATAGGCACAAAATTGGCCAGGGGTGTAGTACCCCCTGAAGTTTTTAAACCCTAACCCTAAAACACAAGATGCTGCCAGCATTCTGCACTTTATGTCCAGACTTTTCTATGATTATTTTGATTGACTACCGCACTTTTCAAATATTGCCAACCAAAGCAATGCAATCAGTTTGAGACATGCTGTAGATGGCAGTTCATTGATTGTATCCTGACCCTTAGGGGGTTAGGTTCAACTTACAAGTATCGTCATGGAAACTGACAAAGCTTTGTTTTTGAGAGGAAGCCGGCAAGTCACCACCCAGTTTTGTTTGATTTCAGACAATTCAATGTTAAATCTTAAACAGGCAAGGTAATATTTACTTAACATTTTACATCTCCGCATCAAAACACAAAGACATACGATGTAAGCCTTGCAGGAAACATACATGTGCAAACCAATGCAATGTTCATTGTTCATAAAATGCAACTTTCTACATACTTAACATATTTTTACATTCTAAAATAATTTTACATTAAAAATACAAGTTTATCATATTCACAAAGGTGGCGTAACTAAACAATTCATAAAAATATAGGCATATGAGCAATGAAACTTTTAAAATGTAAAACCATAATTTTCTCTGCTTCTTTTTGTAAGTTTATATCATTTTTTTCTTTTATCATACTTGAACTTCATGATTGCTTTCTAGAAGTATTAGTTTTAAACATTTTGTAGAGTAAATTAAGACATGGATACAGTAAAGATTCGCCTAATGGCGCACTTGGGCCCCTTTGCCTTGGGGTAAATTTCATGTGCAAATAGAGAGCTCCCTCCGCTGATATCCCAACAAGAATTAAGGTTCTGTGGCCTTATTTACTGGTGGGAATTTAACAAGAGGGCACTTTTAGGTTGTGCCTAATATTCCACTTATGTCAAGGGAGCCCATCGCCCCATTACGCTAATATTTACGGTATTTGTTTGTAATACTAATAGTAATATTTGCTTTAATTGGTTCACTCAGCAAAGACAACTTGTTTGTCAACTATGTAATTATAATTGCCAAGCTTTGGATTAGCAAATTTATTGTGGAAACCAACCCTATCAGCTCTTTTTGTTTGACAATAACCTTGAAATGTGTAATGTGTCAAACTGATCAATTAATATAGTTGTACTTGTATTGTAATGCAATAGTCTTTGTGTTCTGAAAATGTTTGTTAATGATTTTACATGTAAGTATGTCTAATGTGATTTTCTTAATGTCTATAATAATGCCTGACAACTCATCAAAATAAAATATTGCTTTTAATATAATCAGGCCTGGAAAAAATGTGGAAAGTGGGAAGCTCCTTCCCGGAAATTTGGAAGTTTGGAGGGAAATTAAGATCCTTAAACAAAGAAATACAAAGAATTTGGAAGGAAATTTGTCTTTTGAAGGAAATTTTGATCATCTTCCAGGAAATTTTCATTTTTCCCACCCTGAATATAATCATCAGTACTATTATCCTCATGGGCTGTTACTTGAAATGTGGGCTTTACAATAACCACTACAAGCACTCCTCACATATCACCACTCTGCAAAACAAAAACAAAAAAAGTTCCACAAAACTTTTCCTCTGCCTCAAAATAAAACCACACTATCTTGATTGTATGCAACCAGTGTGTATCAGGCATACATCCTATTCACGCATGCACTGGCACCCTGTAACCCTACAAGCAAGCAAGCATGTAAGCAATTGGCGCTAAAACTTCTAATGAAGTGGGTTCTCAATAATTTCCTGCTTCAATTATCTAACGTCCCTAAGGAAATTCACCACCTCACGGTATACATTCATTAATCCACAGCCACAGTTCACTTGACGATGGACAATTTTTTGTATTAAGAACTTTGCTGTCTCTGTATAGGGGTACAGAATGTTAGTTTAAGCTGGTGTAGCAATTTTATAGTTGTGCCATAATCTTGCAACTTTGTTTAAACAATATTGACACAAGTTGGATGTTTTTAATTCAGCAATGTTATTGCATTATTATATTAAATATATTTGGTAAATTTTAGGTTAAAACATAAACTTTATTGTAGAATAATAAATTCATGGATGTAATTTCCTCAATCGACCACAACAACCATGAATGTCAGACCACTATCCTGGTATCACAACTAACTATTTATTTTGTATCTTGTCTTTGTGATGTTATAATTATTAACATACCGAATGCCCCCACCATTTTTTTCAACCAATGTTTCAAAAATGCTGATATTTCCATGCTATCTTGTGTAGTAACCTTACCAAGGTGCACACACAAACGCTGAAGTCTGATTGCAAACCCGAAAGTGAACCAGAAGTCATCATTCCTAACTTCATAGTTAGTCATTTCAGCATGAGTTTTGAGCTTACCTGATGATTTTAACGGGAATTATCGTTCTAAAATGACCTCTAATAAACGCCCCTTTTGGAAAATGCAACACCCCCAGGGCCGACTATTCAAGGATGGAGCTGGGGCAATTAATACAAACTGCCTTACTCCCCCTGAACGGCAAGAAAAACCCAGCCAAAACTAAACCAAACAGGGAGACCAGGCCTCGAAAAATAAGAAGAAATATCCAAGGGTCCTCTGGACCCTTGCCTTTGAAATTTCAAGGGTCCTCACCATTTTTAAGTGTCCGACGCCGGACCCATGCCTTTGAAATTTCAAGAGAGAGAATTAGCTACAGCGATCACGATATGTCTAGATTGTAGAAAATTGAAAACCGGCTTGAAAACTTGATGGGAAAATAAAATGAAAGAGTACCCAGGGAGCTGGACCTATTGTGTGAAGCAGATTTTCCAGTGGAACAACAAAACTAGGATTTTCTGCTCTTTGCTTGGTTCAATATTTACGGGTCACGCGGACCCGTAGCGTAGGAAATTTGCTTCCACGGGTATTTGACGCAAGGACGCGCCTTATTTCGAGCGCTGAGGGAGACCCCAGGCCATGAGACCAAAAACGCTTTTGAATAGACAAGCTATTAAAAACCGCATGTACATTTTCTAGCAACATTTGTGCAACTTTATATCAAACTAGATCAAACTTTTCTCTTGTTTGAGTAAGGGTGGATGAACTGGAAGTATAATAAGAAAGAAACAAAAAGAAAGATGAAAAAAAAAACTTAAGTGTTAGAACAAAGGCAAGAAAGCATGTAAGCAGAATAGAAAGCAAAAAGTAAGCAAATAAGCAGGAAATAAAGAAAGAAACCAAATCAAGCAAGAAAATAGTTAAGCAAGAAAGCAAGCAAGAAAATAGTTAAGCAAGAAAGCAAGAAAGTAAAGTTTGAGTTCAAATAGATGCTGCACTGTATGGATGGATGGCTTGTAGCAAGTCATTAAGCACAGGAAGCGATCATATGCTCAATGTTGGCAATTGACATAATTGGCCTAATTGGTTGGGTTTCCCGTCAGGTCTAAGCTCCTAAACCAACGTCGACAGCTATGCCTCAGCGTACGGATGTCCCTAGGGGAGAGTCAATAAATCTCTTCAAATGTTATAAGTACACTTCAGGGACTATCAATTCACTAGCTCAATTGACAAGTGAGCTTTTAACTTAAGTCTTCTTTGGAACCCACACAATTTTTTAGGTTTTTAACCTACATATATACAGAACTGCAATATGTAGTTGAAAAAATACCCAAGTGTGTAAATATTTACTGAAATTAACACTTTCCCACCTAGCAATTTTGACTGGTGTACAATGTTTATTACCTTATCTTTCATATACTTAATGGCCCGTATGCACAAAACAAGTTAGACTGGGTCTAACAAAGCTGGTCTAACACTGAGGTATAACAAAGAGTACAGACTTCACCATGCTTGCTTGTCACTTATGGAGAAAAAAAATATATCGTTGTACCTCATTGTTTTTACTTGTTTTGCATAATGGGCCTAAATTTCCACACTAGAATTTGGTTTCCCCATATATATGAGACATTTTTCTCAGTTTTTGCCAAATTTTGGCAAAAATGTGTGCATTTTTCGTAAGATTGTCAACTTTACCTGTGCCACATTTCACTGTACCAAATTTGCAACGCATGGCCTGCAAGTGAACACCAAGTGCAAGAACCCCCTCAAAGTTCCACCATGACCACAAAGGGAAGTTTAGGGTAATTTTCACTTTTAAGGTATACAGCTCAGTCACTGTGCAAATTCTGAAAGCTTTAAGGCTTGGCTAAAAACAGCTTACAAAAGATATGATTATCAATCTAAAAATATATTTTTAAACGCAACAAGAATTAACTACAGGCACATGTTACAGGAGTGTAAAATTGGCGAAGGAGATCCGCAATTTTTTTTCACCAAATATGGGACCACTTAATCCCTTCCCTCTACACAAATCCCTGTTAAATCCAATTTAGCTTCACAATACCTGCAGTGTGTAACATAAATGGTAGTGTAGCTGGCAGTCTAGACTTACTACATTGATCACTGGGCTACCAGAAAACCAACGCTGTAGTCTGCACAGACACCCATTTTGTTTGTTTTTAGTATTGAGAGTTATTCTCAAATTCATCTTGGCCGCTCTGTTAGATCTCAAGACCTTGCAGTTTAAATTCCAAGATCTAACTTTGTAACTACAGACAGCACATGGAATGCACTCCCACCTCACATTCCAGCAATTGCAAAATGGGCCAGCTTCAAAAAGGAGGTTAACATCTATCTATAGGCAACATAAGTAATTCTCGATCATGAGAGGATGTACCTATTGCGTCAGCGTACTTTTCATAGAATAACATGATCGCGCAACCTACATGACCAAACATGACCATATCTTGAAATAAATATTTCTGCAAACTACCAAAATTCTTAGTGGACTACCTCAAAAAAAAAAGTGCAGTGATTTATAGTGCTCTACGCACAGGCACAATGCCTAGACATTGATCCACAAGCCTCAGCACACTTTACAGGTTGTCGCTGACCACTATATAGCCCACATCATTCCATAAACAATTAAACAACACAGGGGCTTGCAGTTAAGAAGCGAACACTCAAGACATTCCACAATTGACCTTCGCAGCCTGGAACAGCTCCAGAGTTTCGTAAAGGTTACATCAAGACAATGAGCAGCAAGTTCCATGTCCAGGGGAATTTCAAGCCAACTCATTTTTCCACAAGAATGTACTAACCACCACTAGGGTTCGAACCTGCAACCAAAGTCAAACGCCTTATCAATTGAGCTAACTTGACTGCTTGTGACAGCCCTGTGACCTCATTCAAGGGAGTCCAGTAGAAACCAGACTAGTAGTGGGACTACCTGAACTTTTCTCTTCATTCAAGAACTAGCTCTTTCTCTGCTTATTACAAATTGTATCTATATTTCAAAGTGCACTTGACTTAAGCTATATAGGCTAGCTCTCACCTGGAGGGCATGCAACCATGCGATTAATTTAGACCTCTAGATTTAGACCTTTTATTTGATCCATGCAGCAACTTTAATCCAAAGGAACATAGCTTCAGCCAGGCAGACAATAATTGGACAAATCCTGCATCACAAAGCAGACCTTATGAGGGATTATAATAGCTACAAGGTGTATAGATGAGAGGACTACTGTGTTCTCTTGTTTTGACTCTTCCTTGCCAAGGAAATTAGGATGTCACATGCTGGTTCTAGCTGTACTACAGCCTAACGGCATATGTACTTTCCCACAATGTCAATGACTGAATGTATTGAAGCTAAAATTTTGTTGCCAAGTTTTACTTCAGAAAATGTTGTCTTAAATCTATTTCTATTATATAAAGCAAACTTTTCATCATATGCAATCACTCCTAATTTGTACCAGAATGCCCTCTTAATTCTTGCTTGGAATAGCATGCATTGTCTTTTAGAATGTCAGACATTGTCTCAGGAGAGAATGTCACTTTGTGGTATAATATGATCAATAGGTTGTCAGTCTCGGTTGTCAGGTTCTGCACTTCAATGTACCCCAGATATTCTGGGATACAAATTTGTGATTAGTTTTCTTTAAGATGTTGCTTATAATTCTACTTCTTCTATCATGTCCACACATGCTAGATATTGTGTTTCAGCCAGACCTGGACACAGCTCTTAGCAGTCTAATTGTCCGCTGCAAGGTCCTCAGCTTTGCTTTCTTACTTAAAATGCAAGTATATTATTCAGAGTAGAGGATTCTTTTTTCTTTAAAGTATGAAACTACTGCTAAACTCTTCAAACTAGATAAGTTCAAATTATCTGACACTCAGTTTAAAATATCTGTGCCAACAATGGCACCTCCCTACCATGATGCTCCATAAGTGTTCCTATAAAAACTCAAGATATGATAAAACAGCAGCAACTCGTGTAGGTCATAATGACTGTTAAATAAATCAGTTCAATTAAACACTTGAGCTTCAGCACTTTCTTGCTCTATATGGGAACATTATGCTTATGTTGAATACATCCATTTAAGTATCGGGTTGTACTTCACCACAACATCAGATGTAACTTGACAGCTTTATCCCAGATTTTCAGCAGCTTTTCCTGATCTGAACTGCTAACTCTCAAATTGGTAGGGGCAAGAGGAAACCACCCACTATCAATTTGAGGCCTTCCTTCCCAATCTTATAAATGTGTTACCGTACAACATAAGTTAATATTCTCGACGCTCTTCAGGAAGGGTAATAAAATTATATGAAAAATTTGAGTGAAAAAAAGGAGAAAACAACGTCCCTGCCGTTCATGTAAAAAGCAGGTCCCCTGATTCAGGTGCACAGATGAGTGGTGGAGGAACAGGGAGTGGTGTACCATGACCTACTAAAAGTGTAAGGGGCAACAATTTTGCTTGACATTGGGAGGTTTTTACAAATCTACCCTCACACGGGTAAATTAAATGCATCCGTTCTATTTACTCTTTGAGAGCATGCACCTGCAGTACCCTCGCACTTGTCTCATCCAAAATATCCTAATTTGAACTGCAAACTGGTGGGGGTAGGGGGAAACCGCCCACTATCAATTTGAGGCCTCAATTCGCTCCCTTACTGTTACAGTAGATTATCATTTTTATCTTTGAAATTTGCAAAGGGTTGTTTCAATCTATTTTGTGGTCTTTGGTACCCTATGGAAAAGAAATGAACCTTTTAAACTGCATTCGTTCTGGCTACCTCAGGCATTTGTTCCCTCCCTTGAACCTGATTTTCCTCCATTGGGCTTCAGTTGAAATCCATACACCCCCTATGGAAGATGTATCCGTAATCTTCCACACAGGGAGTCTGAATTTCAAAAGGGGTTACCTGAACGGGTGATTGACTCGATTTGAAATCTTCACCCTGTGTGGGAGATTAATGTCTTCCAAATGGGGTGTATGGATTTCAACTGGAATAGCCCATTCCATCGGTGCTTTTAGCCTGGTAAGTCAATCAGGGATGTCAACGCATTGTTAGGGTTGCCAAACCCGCGATTTGGTAACCCAATTGGGCGACTTTTGAAGATTTTCCCATGACTTTTGACAATTTCCTGTCCCATAGAAACCAATGGTTAAGAAAAAAATTGGCCGACCTTTCAACATTTGTTCCCGCGACTTTGATAGTTTCCTGCCCCATAGAAACCAATGGTGAAGAGAAAAATTGGGTGACTTTTCCATTATTTGACCCCCGATTCAGCTCCTGAAATCTTTTGGCAACCCTATGCATTGTGTGGCACCTGTTATGTGTGCCCATCTGTAGCATGTTTTGACACATAAAGTGGGTATGCCAGTATTTGAATGAATACTCACAATTTGAAGCTGCACTAACCTTAATATACAAACCCTAATCCCAACATTTTAAGATTTTCAGATATCCAGCAAAGACCGAAAAAATTCTGTTACAAAAAAGTCTCTTACAAATGGTTAATTAAGCAGGGAAATACCCTTAGACCATTTACATTTAAGAAATGTCCACAAAATAAGAAAACTGAATGGTTAAATGTCTATCTTAGCGATCGCGCCTAATTTGAATTACATGGAATTCCTTATGCCCTGGAATACAGAAATTCATATTTGACTCTCTTGACTTGAAAATGCAGCACCTAACCTTTTCATCATAGGGGTTATAGTTACATTAATAAATATTCTTGATGTGGAACAAAAACGACACATGTGGGAAATAGCGTAATTTGGGGATACGAATCTCTGAATGTCATTTTAAGATGCTGAGTTACGTCAAACCATGTTTATGCCATTTAACGAATTTCATTTTTTTGTCCACACACTCAGCTATTAGTACTCACCTTGCAATCTATTGAGAGTTTGCCTGTTTGCTTCATAATTTCTTGCAGTTTCCTATCAATCTCTCGGCTGAAAAAAACCCAACAAAAACACATATTTATATAGCGCAATTAAGGTAAATAATCATTGTGCTTTATGAAAAGTTGTTAACCACATTTGTCTACCAAAACATACCATTCAATATCATTCAGCTCTATACAAGTGCAGAATCCTACACTAGCTTCCAGAGAAGTACCAAAGTCTTTTATTCTGATTGACACAAGCGCCCTGTTAATGAGCGACATACGTGGAGCTTTGTGTTCTCTTCAAGAACGTCACTCTGCGCCGACCAACGCTTTGACGTGTAAACGGCTAAACAGATTAACGACCCGGTTTATTTTATGATTGCCGGACGATTAAATCAGCCAATCAGAAACCCCACTTTTGTGTTTACGCTGGGCACACTCTTAAAATGTGAACAAGTGCCATTCTTCTCTGACAGAGACTTTAATTGGACTACACATAGAATATATGCAGGGACTTACGGATATCATTATTATCAGTAAGCTTAGGTACTGAGCAATGGTAATGACTCCATTTTTAAGATGTCCTACATTAGCCTGAGTGGGTAAGATCATGTCACATATATATGTCCGGCAAGAAATCTGAATTTGTTTGATAATATTTGCTCTGATGCTGGAGAAATACTCCAGAGGCTAACAATGAAAAATTGACATATAATTTGAAACATAAAATATGTTGGAAAGAACAATCCAATTCAATGGACAAAAATCAATTGATCATCACTTGAAAAGCTGACAGTAAAATTGTTCACATAAATTTTGTTGTGAGCGGTCTTCTTTTCCTTATTCTTTACCTTCAATTCTGTTAAATTCTATCTTGCCATATAAGCCAGCATGCCTAAATAGCTTTTTAGCCTGGCTTGAGCATTTTTGTTGGTCCCATCCCATCTCTGCACAGAGTGACCATTAGAACAAACTAGAGTAAAAACTCATAAAACACTTTTTCATCACATCACATCACATCAAGCCAGCCCTCGAATTAAGGATCTGAAGGGGCACGGCAACTTTTTTAGGGCAAGTTGATAATTGCCTTGGATTTTCACTGAAAAGGCAAGGCAGCACAGCAGTTTGTAGTATTTCAAGAGGGCATCATGGCAACTGTTGCAAATTTGAGAAGGGCACCAAGGCAATTTCTCAAAAGTGAAGAAAACACACACAAACATAGATAGATGATTATATAATAAAGGGGCAGGGCTGGGGCACCCACAGCAACTTCATTAGAGGGCACGGCAAGTGACTGCCTTGGGTAAAGGACATATTTTAAGGGCATTACGGCAGTGGGGGTGGGCACCCACGGCAAAATGCCATGGGTGCTGTGGGTTAATTTTGAGGGCTGCATCAAGCACCTCAAGAGAGAGAGTCTATACTCCATAATCAATTTTCATCCTGCGATACCTTCTTCAGCTTATTTCTGGGAAATCTCAGCCTAGCATTTAATCTACCTCTCAATTCTGCTTTGAGGTGGGGTCCAGGAAGAGAACTTAACACTTGGGAAATGAGACCTGGCGCCGCTCCCAAGGGAATTCCTGCAGACAGCACAATACTAACTTTCTTCCATGCTAAGGATGCACAAAAGTTCAACTTTTTTTGGATGTTTAGATGTTTGATTTTCTCGAAAAGCGAAGAATCAATTCATCAGATAATCAAAATGAACCTATATTTTGTTTAGCTGCTTGATTTCAGGGCTTGATCTAGAGGGGTTTTGCATGCACTGTAAATATATGTAGGTTTTTAGCTGTGCATGTAATTTTGCTGCTGTGCATGTACTTTTCAGCCTGTTGTTTGAAAAAAAAAAACCAACTCATTTGTAGATTCCTAAATCGACCCCTGCTTGATTTTCACAAAAAGTGAGGATAAACTGTTCTATCATTCTTGCTTGAGTATTTTGTGTGTTGCACCATTATTATTTTCGATGCTCGTTTTCCCCCGAAGTGAAAGAGCCATTTTCACCCAAATCAAAATGCACCAAGATTTAGTAATACAATCTTTGTGCAAGGAGCAAAGATAAACTGATCTTATGTATATGTATTATTTGTGTTTCAAAACAAGGCTTTTGCAAACGTTAGGAGAGAAAGAGGTACAGAAATGGAGAGAAACAGAAACAGAAATGGAGAGAAAGCGAAACAGAAATGGAGAGAAACAGAAATGGAGGGAAAGAGCTCAGTTGACAGAGGAATGAAAGTGAAAGAGAGAGAAATGAGAAAGGAGGAATCCATACACCCTTATGGAAGACATAACCTTAATCTTCCACTCCCTTTGAAATCTTCTCCCTCTGTATTCTGTATGGGACATTAAGGCCATATGTCTTCTATAGAGTTGTGTGGATTTCAACAGGAATAGTCCAATGCCTTACCTATCTATTGAGTTTCTATGAAGTGGTCTGGAAAAGCCAAAATTACCCCTAGGTTTACCCCTTCGGCTAGGTGACGTACCGGTGTGACCGTCTTTCTCTGGAAATAGAACTGGAAGAACAAGAAGAAATGCAAAAACAATGAATTAAATATATAGTTGCAACTTTATTTGGTTCCCTCACTTTAAGATTTATGTACTAGTACTTCGATGTAGTTGTTTTGAGAGATCAAATATGCATGCTGTCCTCGTACACACCCAGGGATTTCACAACATTGCCAGTTTACTGAGGGTCACTGAAAACCACTGAGGAATCGTTTGGTAAACAAAATGTCTTTGTTGGTGTAATGGCATTAAAGTCACAAAAATAATTTTGTTATTCTTTGCCAAAAATTATGAAATATTATAAGTAAGAACTGTCAGGAAAGTTTTCTGGCCATTTTAAGGTAAAATAATAGCGAGATGAAATTAAAGAAAAGCCACATACTCACAGACTACTACCGTCTACAGACGAACCACAAACAGTCAAAATCTCAGCATCACCTGATAAATGAGGGCCAATCGTTCGATGATGAAAGTCCAACAGACAAAAGTGCTACGCACGTACCTCGCACAACGCCGGCGTGATCGTCAGACACTCACGATCGACCCTCATGAATATGCAAGAATTCACATCATACAAAGCACAAGGATTTGACTGTTGATGGATAGTCTGTAGTAGTATGTGCACTTACTCTCTTGGCTGCTTTTAACTGTGGAGCTCTATGGAATGATTTAATGTCTATAAGACACTCAATCCAAATTGCTCTGTTGTCCACAAAAACAACAAATTTGGCTGATTCCAATACAGAGTGTAAGTTGGGACATGTATAAACATTTCAAATGTATGCCAAAAAAATCAGTTTTGGAAAAAAAAATCATTTAAAATGATCATACATTATGGCTTTTTAAATTATACTTCTCTGAACTGTGAAAAATTATTAAAGTTAAGTTCTTTTTATTTTCTCCTTAATTTGGCCAAAAAATGAGAAACATTTTGCTTTGAAATGGGAAATAAGGAAGATGCACACTGCACATGATTACTTGCAGTATTTAGAGGCAGCGGTTGAAATTAGTAGCTCCCACCTCAGTACATGGTAGGACAATGTCTTCATCTTCATCAAATATACATACTATGTGCCAACTTCAAATTTGAAGACTTGTACACTGTTTGGCATGCCAAATGTGCACCTACACGTGTGCATGTATAATTGTACACATAAGTAATTCAATATACCGGTTAGTTACATGTTATAACAGAGTGCAACAAACATGTTAAACTTGGGTGCATTTTTTTAAACACTGCAGTAAATTCTACAAACGCATCCCATGTCAATCTTGCCCACTGCAACCAGAATACAAATGTAGGCCTGTATATCTAAGGATAGAAAATACATTCATAATCACCTAAACACTCCATACCAAATAAGTCAAATTGAATTGAATACATGTATGGCATAAACAGAGCTCAATCATCATTCTATAATATTACACAATGTTCTTTTAAGTACAATTTATACTCAATTCACTCTTTGCTTGTAGTTTTTTTTTTTTTTTTTTTTTTAGTAATGTTTGGAATTGTTTCATAAAGTTTCAAAATAAGAATTTACTCCAATCTGAGGATTGCAACTGGCAAGTAAATCGCCCTTTGACTGACTACAGTTTGGAGAAAGTGTCAATGAACAGAGAACAATATTTATATAGATTTTATAACATGGCTTAACCATTCATTGGCAGGTCAACAGCAAAACTAGATCCTTTTTTTATAACTGAGAAGAAAAGAATTTTGCTGGTGCCCCCTTGAAGGTGGGTTTGTTAAGCTGTAGACCGGACCACGTGGGCGGATTGCTTTCCCAACCATGCAGCCAGACATTGTGGTAGGAACCATCTTTTTCCTAGAAAGTATCCTGAATATATCAACACGCTAATTGATTGACACCTGATCCATTGCTGCTATTGCGTTGGTTTATGAGTACTTGTATGGCTACCATGTATATCAAAATGATAGTACAGTATAGTAGCAGTTGCTTGTTTCTAGGGTTTTATCCCACAAAATATGAAAGCCGAGATGTAACAGAGGTGTCAGTAAATTTGTTGAAAATCGATTTGGTCCTTGGCCAGCTGGCCGAGCGCTTGTGCGCAGCATCAAACATTAATGGGGTATACATGTAGGCTACAGAGGTATCACCCCCCCTAAAAATACATTTTGTTTTCATTTATTTTAGATGAAATACCATCATCAAATTTCAGGAAAAAAGTTTTTTTGTACATTCCCTGATTTTGTTTTATGGCCCAATTTCTGAAATCCCTGCAATTCTCTGAAAAATTATCTCTATAAAAGAATTAAAACGACAGAAAGCACCTCTCGGTCTTTTGATTTGTAAACAACCAATACTTCATGCAATCATGTGGCATATACATAGTAGCTAAAATTATCATTAATTTGAAATTCCAATATCTTGCTTCCAAAAATATATACCGTATTCTACCTAATTAGCTATTGTGGGATGCTGAATAAATGTGAAAGTGAGGAATTTACTCTCAGAAACATTGTATCTGAAGTCAAAATCAGTATTATCGGTAAGTCACATGGTGTAAATAGGAAATCTGTTTAAAAAACACATGCCCAATTTGATTAGTTCAGACACTTTGAAAAGGGGACGCTTAGACGATTGTCAATTTTGTAGGGGTACTTATTAGGGGAAGGGCACTAATTAGGTCGAATACAGTAATATGTATCATTTTGAAATAGTTGCGCATAAATTCAAATTCAAATTTTATTTTCCAATTCAAATTTCATTTCAGCAAGAAATATATAAGTATCCGGAAACGACAGCATTGAACAATATTTGTTAATGGAAAAAAATACATACACAGGGGGTATTTTTCATAGAATTTGTTCAAAACAGCCTTTGTGATCAAACCACAATGTAAATGCAAATTGCACTATATAACACTGCTAACACACAGTGTCTTAAATTGGAAAAATCGTCCTTCTTTTAATCTTCCAGCTTGAATTGGGAATTAGCATTGGCTGACAATAAAAAACACTCAAAAGTTGGACCAAAACACTCAAAAGTAAGACCAAAATAAGCTGAACCACTCAAAAACTAGCTCAAAGTAAGACCAATTCAAGCCAAATTTACTGAATCCACTTCACTTGAGTGCCCTCTTGAGTGAAGTACTTCTTCCTATTGTGACTGTATTGACTGATCCAACATTCAAGTGCATTCATCCAACTTTGAGCTTATTTTTGTCTTAATTTGAGCTTGATTTTGTCCTTCTTTTGAGTGTGTTCTATTGTTAGCCACACCTAATTCCCCATTCAACCAGGGTATTAAAAGAAGGACGATTTTTCCAATTTAAGACATTTGGAGTTTCCAGTGTAAATAACTGTAAATACAATATATTTCTTGCCTAAAAAGATTAAAATATGTCAAGATATCAAGGATGAAAGCCAAATCTAAGTCAGAATTTAAATTAATTTGTGAGCCACTTCAAACTCAGTGTAGTGTTCAAACTATGGAAATCGCAAATATTTTTTTTTATGTTTGTATGAATAGTAAGTAACAAAATTTGCCTCAATATACACATAGATCTGTATGTAACTATCAAACCACCAAAGCTTCTATGCAAAGTATACAGTAGGATGTGACCTATGTACAGATATTTTAAAAAACACAGGATGTCAGTATTTTTTCTATTGTTTGTTCTGATTTCAGTGTTTGATAAGTAAATTATACTTGACTACTGGCTACCCCAATACACGTACCGAATCATGGTTTTTTAAACCAAATATCAGCATGTTAGTGTGTATACCTGAAACAGTATGTACCTCAATATAGTATGTACCTGAAAGCCTGAAATCACTGCAGACTCATGGGAACAATGAATTTTTCCTCAGTTTTATGTATAGCTACATTGTAGCACAAAATATCAATGTTAATGCTCAGAGCATTTTCATCACAAACACATTATTGTATTGTCTGTAATAAAAGCTCTGGGCATGCAATTTATTTTTAAAGAGGCCTTCATTAGACGCAAATTTTCAGATAATATGACTTACTTAATGAAATTCTACCATAATTTGGCAAAGAACTGGATGGAAGGAAGTTAAGTTAGAACAAGTTTTGTACACCCAATTTAGCGTTTGTGATGGTCAACACTGACATGACTGATGCAAGTTTAAACTTACTCACATGATATAGCATATATATAGAAGTTGTTGCACATGATTTCAGTAATTTTTTCATAGAAATATTGTAAGGAGATGTTTAATATTAATTTTACAGAAAATACAGTATTGTGTCCTATTGCCACATTTAGATGCATCCTGGAGATCCATGCAGTAGAATCACAGTGGGCGGACTTGATGCTATGAAACATACCAAGCTATTTTTAACAATAAAAATAAACATCACTAACAAAATTTGTGACCATTCCTAAAAATCATGGAAGTAATACAGTACCTATGCTATAAAGTACTAAACCTTACCCAGTCTGGCCCTTCCAAGTCTTTGGTGATTCTAGCGTGAAGTGATTCAAGTCTGTTCAATGCACATGCAGTGCACTACATGTAAATCTCATTTATTCAAAGAAGGCTTTTGATTTTAACTTGAATGGTTAAGAAAATCGCTCAGGTGAGGAAACAAATCTTACTCTACCTACACTACCAAATCTTACCAGGCCTGGGCCTTTGAGTCTTTGGTGATTCTAGTATATGAAGTATGTTCAATGCACATGCAATAGATGTCAATTTCATCTATTCAGTTCAAAGAAAGTTTTTATATAAGCTTGACTGGTGGGGAGATCACTCACTGGCACTGAGGAAGTAATGGCTCTTACTCTACCTACGCTACCATATCTTACCAGGCCTGGGCCTTTGAGTCTTTGGTGATTCTAGTATGAAGTCTGTTCAATGCACTTGCAATAGATGTCAATTTCATCTATTCAGTTGAAAGAAAGTTTTTATATCAGTGGAGAGATCACTTACTGACACTGAGGAAGTAATACATGTAGATCTTACTCTACCTACACTACCAAATCTTACCAGGCCTGGGCCTTTGAGTCTTTGGTGATTCTAGTATGAAGTCTATCTTAGGTCTGTGGATCCTTGGACTCTCTTTGTCTGGCATACGTAAACTGGGCTCTATTTAGTCAGTTAAAAATAAAATGCAGGCTTGGATTAAAATTAACTCAAAAAACAATGCTATACTACGTGCTGTATCTAACAATGCAAATTAAATACAGTAATCAGAATGTTGCAGTCATGTTCATTATAAAGCCAGCACAAATCTGTGCTGTAAATAGACTGTGAAGAGTGCATCTACCACCTACATAGGGGATGAAACACATATTGTATGTCCAATCCCTATCCAAACATAAACTACACCCTAATCCAAGAAACTTCCCCAAACTTGTCTGCAACAAATGAGAGGAAAGAGTCCAGACATAAAAGTACTTCAACTCCATGACAATACACAATATTATAAGACAATGCCTGTGAAAGACTTGGATACAACGATAGTACAATAAGAAGTTCAATCATAGAAAGAGAGAGATAAAGGGGAAAATAATTTTACCTCACAGTCTCTCCCCCAGGAGTTGTAATGCATTACATACATGCACATCATATCAAGTTGGTTAGTAAATGTGGAATAACTTCTGAATACCCTTTATGTATTTACATGTAAAAATGTATCAGTGAATTGCTCTAAGTAAGGAATTCCATGCAACCTGTGATTTAGGTATTCCCAAGTTATGCCAATGGGTTATTCAACTTCAAGTTGAAATCCATACACCCCCTGTGGAAGGCATGACCTTCATCTTCCACACAGGAGTGTAGATTTCAAATGGAGTCTCCTATTTAGGTATAGTAACCCCATTTGAAATTCACACTCCCAGTGTGGTAGATTAAGGTCATGTCTTCCATAGGGGTATAGCCCAATGATGTGCTAGTATTAGTAGGTGCTATGTTAATAATTAGTGGCTTGGTGCTTTTCTGATATGTTAGCATTACTGCATGAATACTGGTTTTTAAATCTGAATCCGAATGTTTTTAAACATTCCAAATACTTGCTACACAGCTGCGGAAGCTCACACAAGCAGTTGAAGCAACTTCAGTATTGCGATCTACCACAGACTTACAAGTTCCATAAAACAATTCCTTGGAAACTGTAAATAACATGGCACAAGCTTTCAATCGCTCACTTGCCTGGGAATTCAATTTTGCTTGTTTTTATGTGTGTGTTAGTCTTTGAGTCTAAATAGTTCAATGATGTTTGAAGCAAGACGTGTGACTTTGCAGAACTTAACTGTGATGCGATCAAGCTAAACGAGTCATTTAAGTAAAATTCATTTATAAATTTCATTGTATTTGTCATATTCAGAGATTTATTTCAATGAAAACTCCTTCACAATTGGACTTACGGTTCTTAAGTTAAGGTCATTTAAGTGTTACCGTACTCAAAACAATAACAAAAAACTTGTGAAGAGATTCATCAGGTTTGTAGATAATTATAATTTGGAGTTTTCATATTACAAAACCAAATTTTGAACACTGACCTGACAGTTTCAGTATGTCTTGGACGACATACTTCCTCAGAGTGATTGGTATCCCATCATCCTCTTAGCTGCTGGTAACACAGCTCCATCCCCAGGGGGCGTGGTCTTGAGGAGAGGGTCATACATGTACACGTGACTGAGATGAGAGACGAGGGGGCCTATCATCTCAGTCACGTGTATGACCCTCTCCTCAAGACCACGCCCCCTGGGGATGGAGCTGTGTTACCAGCAGCTAAGAGGATGATGGGATACCAATCACTCTGAGGAAGTATGTCGTCCAAGACATACCTAAACTGTCAGGTCAGTGTTCAAAAATTTGGTTTTGTAATATGAAAACTCCAAATAATAACAAAAAAGTTGAATACTATTATTGGACCATACATGTATATCTCAAAATCAATATTAGCGACAAATGACTCATTTAGCCTTATCACATCGCTTGTGTTTGTCAGTTTCAGTAGGTATTTATTAAAGTTGCTATTAATTATTGTCTAAATATTATGCATGCAATCATTTGTTCCAACATTGTATCATTAAAAACATCAAAAACATTCTCACAAGCAACATTACAAAACTGGTCTCCCAAAATGTTTATACATGTATGTTCGCAAAATGCTGTATGTATGAAGAGAAGATCAGGCCAAAATCCACATGCTCCATCCATAAAATCATCCAAGATGATCAGTCTCTTACCCGGCCTTGGGCGATGTGCTTTTGTGGGTGAATCCAACATGAACCCAATCTGCTTCTTGACACTCCTTGTTGGAGAGTCTAGCTTGAATTCTATTGTTCTGGGCCTGTCTATCATCATCCGTCTGAAGGAGGTGTCATTACCAATGCATGGACGTAACCCAGGCAACTCTACATTTTTAAAGTTAGTGTAGGTTTAATTACTTTACTTCAACTTACGATGTATATGTTCTTATTATGTTATTTTATTTTGGTCAGATTTTGTGAAGATGTTCTGAACGACATGTACATGTCACTGTCAAACATCTTTTATTTTTCAACTACCAACAAACTCTCAAGGTACAATAATCACATGCAAACTTAACAACAAAATATAATGCAGGATTGGGTCAGCTGCAACAAAACATCCTTGTTTTGCTGAAATTATATTGCAAGTTAAAAAAAATTGTCCTTTTTGTCATCAATTAATCATTTCTTTGTAAGACAGTTGCTGACTGTAAAATGCATCAAATTTCCATCAAAAAAGAAAGACCTGCTTGTTAGAGGGGTCATAACTTTTTAAAGCACAATTAATCAAAAGCAATAACATTAATATGACTTGTGCCATGCGCGTATTTTTGGGGGCTTTAGGGCACCAGCCCCGGGTCAAAGTAGGGCGGCAAAAAACGAAGGGCGGCGGAAGAAGAAGAAGGGTAAAAACAGGGCGGCAAAAACGAAGGGCGGCAAAATGAATTAGCAAATAAAAAGGGCGCAAAAATTGAAAAAGCATAAAAAAATTTGAAAAAGGGTTGCTTTTAGGGCGCTAGCGCCTAAAATCCTTCACTTTCAAACGACCGAGAAAAAAATTGTGTCAACCTTTTCGGGCTGTTAAGGAAGGGGCGGCAAAATTGTTTCTTCTTCAGCCCCCCGGGGTTGGGGCGGCCACGGTACGCCACTGTGTGCAGTGAATTTTATTAGCTGCAGTATGATACCAAACTCAGAGTGATTGAGAATCAGACATTTGGTGCTATACAAAAGGTTGCAGCATCATCATGATCATTTACTGTGTAAAAGGATGCCGCTTTACTAGGTCTTAAAACCATTATGCTCTCTGTATTGAAAAGACAGCAGTCAGCACTGGTTCTTACCGACTGATAACACATGCTGACTGCCACTTACCTACGGTGAGTGGAACAAGTCAGGAAAATTGCACCAATTTTCATTCAATCACTAATTATGAGCGTGTTTCTACAGAGCCAAATACCGTTTTGGAAACGGTATGGAACCGCTAATCACTCCTGTGGAAACAGCCTCCAACGCCTTTTTGCAACGCCTTTTTCAACGCCAACGGAAACCTCGTTGGAGTAGGTTTTTGCCGTTGACGAAGCGGGTAGATTTTCTGTGGAAACAGACCTAAGCGGTAACTTGCCGATTATTGAGCAAAATCAAACAAAATGGCTGATAATCAACATGTTAATTGGACAGATGACATGACAAAAATGTTAATAACAGCCTGGGCAACATAACAAGTCCAAACTATTATGTAAAGCCACAATTTCTCCGTGATACGGAAAAACAGACAAATTCACACAATTCGGGGTTTGCTCACGGAAATTTGTAAATGCTACAAAATAGTGAAAAACTGTAAAATGTAAAACTTTTCTGTTGATTTGCAAAATATAACAAAAAAAAGTGCTTTTTTAGCAATAATCAACCATTAAACAATCCATTCTAGCATTAATTCTAGGCCTACGATGCAAGATTTTGGCCATACTACCGTAAAAGTTAAGACAAAATACACTTTTAAAACATGTTTGTCATTCAGATTAAGCGGTATGAACACGCCAACGGCAAAAACCTGTCTGTGGAAACAGCAGGTTAAACGGCAAGATAACGGTAAGATAGCGTTATCCATTTAGCGGTAACTTAGCGGTGCGCCTGTAGAAACACGCTCTAAGTCCCGTTCATTCCGATTTGTTTTTACACAAGTGTGGTATCATACTGCAGATAACAAAATTCTTGTCACATCCATATAAATATCATTGCTTTTTATTTTAATTGTACTTTTAAAAAGGTATGATCTGTCAAACAAGTGGGGACTTTTTTTTTGGAGTGAATATATATACATGTACCCTAAATGCATGTACATTGTATGTACAATGTACACATACCTTGTGGTCATGTATACATTGTATGTACAGTAAACCACAAAGTGGGTCAAGATTCCTAAGATAACCATATCATATTTAAATGGTCATATTACTTAAAATGTTGTGTCATGTAGTTTTAAGCTTAAAAGTAAATATTTTGATACATGCATAAAGTTTCTGCACATTCTGGTGTATGACATTCAGTCAATTTCTTGTTGCTGAGTAGATTGAAAATGTTCCAATGCACATTTTTCCCAAAACAGTCAACTCTCAATCAACATGTTAATTTAAAAGTGCACAAAAATCAATTTTACTTCAACACAAGAAGATATTGTTTACTAAATTGTTTAAAAATATTGTTACATTCCAAACAGTGACAAAATAAAAATAGGTGTAATTTGTAACGGAAATTCTTAAGAAGAACGTTCCTGCAATCTCATTGGTTCTTACTTATATTGTGTCATATCACACGGGTCAGCGCGTGTGCGTCGACGCGATACGCGTACTCGCTATTTGAACCAATCGGAGGCGCATAGCAACAACGGGACTGATCGATTTTAAGCCCTAGGTAGTTCCTTATAAAATGTAGGATTCAATTTGATTAAAATTTGTAATACTTATGATATTTCTATTTGAATTGAAGTGTTTAAGAATGATAATAAAGGTATTGTTTTTAGCCGCTATCGTGCATCTATCGTCTCATATAATACGGGCGACATCATTATTTTTGGCGTAAAACAACGAGGCGAAGCCGAGTTGTTTTACGCCAAAAATAATGATAACGATGTCGCCCGTGTTATATGAGACGATAGATGCACGACAGGGCTAAAACCAATACCTTTATTCTCTAAGTAGAACAATCCTGTACATTGTAATGGGTAAAAATGCACTCTTGAAAGATATAGTCCTACATGTATTAGGATGATCAATTGAAAGGAAATACATGTACAATGTACATGTATTTCAAAAAGGGAAACATTTCAATTGAGTACATCGGTTCGGTAGTGACGTAGGTGTGTATTTCGCTTGTCGCAGTATCAAATTGTGTATGTTAAGTTAATAACGCAGAGCATCACGCATGAAGCCAAAATCAGTTTGTCAACATGCTTGTAGTACAGTGCAATCGCGAAAAAGCACTTTGTCGCTAACGAACTTGAGAGCATACTCACATGCGTACAAGGTCAGTTTGTCAGCACGCTTGCAGCGCAACTGCAAAAAAGTATTGATGTCACTAATGAACTTTAGAGCTTTCAGAAATCACATCAAGATTGTTCAGAAGTAACTTTCCCAAAAAGATCTTAAATTTCAATTATAGCAATTTCTAATTAAGTGTCTGTTTGAAATGTAACAAAACCTTTTGCAAAGTTAAATCTACTAATTAATAAGTATCTAGTAATTAATATTAACGAGTATGTGGTCTACATGTTGGTCTTTGTGCAGGATGAATTAAGTGATGAAATTGTGGTACTATAAATTTTCTTCTACATGTACATATCTTACCAGGCCTCTGTCGCTGATGCGTCTTGGGAGAGTCTAGCTTGAAGTCTATCCTAGGCCTGTCTGGTATCCTTATAGGACTAGTCTCATTCCCAGTCCCACGTATACTTGGGTCTAGATAAGTTTAATTATTGAAAAAATTACAGGAAATTGCATAATTTAAAGTTGGACTGACTCAAGTTAATTATTGTATCTAAATAATTTTGTTACAATCAAACAATTTCACACTTGGCATTATTTTGTATTATTATTAAATGTACGGTATGTATATTGTTAAAGCCCTAAAAAAAAAGGTAGTTTGCTTGCACTTTAATAATGGGCAAATCCATTAACCCTAGAGTTTCTGTAAAACAGCTTGTTGCAGATTGTAAAAAGTTGAGTCCTATATATTGAAATTATATTTAATGTAAAAAAAATTATTAATGGGTTTATATAATCCCATAATCATGACAATAGAAATTAAATTTTGCACATCTACATTCAAAATAGATGCATTTTTTGATAATCAAATCTAGTCTCGGGTACTCATACTGCAATCAAAATAAATCTGCATGAGAACTACCTGCCGATTGGCCAAAAAGAAGTTTTCATTATCAACTGGACCAATCAACAACATTATTAGAATAATTTCACCTCGCAAAAAAATTGGGGTGTACCGTGAATTATTTGCAAAGCTTCATGCTGATTGGTGATTAAAGTGAAGATATCATGTAATTGACCAATCAGAGGCAATGTTAGATCGGCAGGTAGTGCTCAGGGGTTAACACAAGCCTAACGTTTCAGTTCTCAATTGTTTGTCATTAAAGATAGCAAAATAAAAGCCACAACTTCCAGGATGTCAGTGCAGCAGTACTATGCATACTAGTTATTAATTGAGTTATTCAATTGATTCAAAATGATGTCAAACATAAATGGACTCCATACAGATCAAAATAAATAAAATATTATTAACATTGCGTACAAATCTAACAAGAGGAAATTTCTGTTCAGGTTCAAAAATGACCAATAACCTGCACTGTGCAGAAATACATTTTACACCAGGGCTATTCAATTTTCTGATGCTGCTCTGACAATATCAAGAAGCAGGTCAGCTACAATGGGTTATTCCTGTTGAAATCGGTATCCCCTATGGGAGACATGACCTTAATCTTCTACACAGGGAGTGCAGATTTCAAATAGAGTCACCCATTCAGGTAACCCTATTTGAATTTCACACTCACTTTGTGAAAGAATAATAAGATTTTTGTCTTCTACAGGGGTGTATGGATTTCAACTGGAATATCCCGGTTTTCCTGTTTTCAACCAAATTTAAGGCTGCTTTTGAAAATGGGTTTGAAGTGGGATATATAGGAGAACATCAATGCAAGCAAATAACTCTTAAAGTAAAAAATATATTGGTTATGGAATAATTGGGGTAAAAATAAGATTTTACAAATTACATTGTAAAAGATGCACATGAAATAGGGACTATCACCATAAAATGTAACTTGATCAAGAAAAAGATTTTCAACATTGTGTATATAGTTTAGAAATGTCTATTGACCAAAGACAACATAAATTTCGATTGCGTTCATAATGTCCTAGACTGCAAATTTGAAACAACAAATCACTAAATCCTCTCAACACATTTAACAAAATTCTTGTTTTTGTTTTAAATTTTTCTTGAAAAGTTACATCAAATTAAGCTGATCAAATAAATGTACAAACTCTGGGTTAAACGCAGCACAGCCATTTCTCAAGTGAAAAGAAATTGCTTCTCATCTCTTAATTTAGAATACTGAAATAAGAATTTATGACATAAAACATTAAGTGAATAATTCAATCAAGACCATGGGAAAAGTAAACTCAATACATACATGTATGTATACGTAAGGTTGACTTCTTTCACAAGTTCTGTACATGTTTTATTTTGTGATACATATAGTTCTGTAGTAAAACTGATCAGAAATTTCACAGAACCTTCCTACACTAAGGTCCGTACATGTATGCACAAATGAGTTAGACCGGGTCTAAAGTTAGACCGGGTCTAAAGTTAGACCTGGTCTAAGTGGAATTTAGTTCCATCAGGAATGGTCCTTTACTCTTATTTCCTTCCTAGAGTAGCTTGCAAATTCTAAAGATTTAAATTTATGCAAAGTTCAAAAATAATACAAAATTACTTACCGTACGCAAATATAAAGGAAAATGTCCTTTCTCCTGGGACTAAATTCCACTTAGACCAGGTCTAAAGTTAGACCTGGTCTAAGTGGAATTTAATTCCATCAGGAATGGTCCTTTACTCTTATTTCCTTCCTAGAGTAGCTTGCAAATTCTAAAGATTTCAATGCAAAGTTCAAATATAATACAAAATTACTTACCGTACGCAAATATAAAGGAAAATGTCCTTTCTCCTGGGACTAAATTACACTTAGACCAGGTCTAACTTTAGACGCGGTCTAACTCTTTTGTGCATGCAGATTGGAGCTTTGTAGTTCACTGCATTTGAACTAACTGGGCATGGAAATCCACAAATTTATATTTTGTGAAAATATATTATACACTTTGGATGACAGTCAAAAGGATATTCCTGTTGATCAAGCATGAAATGTTTGCATGCGTGCAAATTGTGTAAAGTTTGCAAGTTTTCAGAAAAAACATCAATTGTATTGCAGTACTTTACAGTATGTGGCACACTACCGGTACCAAATTTGAAAGTAGATCCTTTGAAGCTCTTTTGAGTTATAAATCTCACGTTTGTGTAATAAAATATAGCCGGGAAAACATCTTGATAGTGAGAACACTGAGAAACAATTTCTTTGCAGAAAACAGTGATTCAACAAACTGATGTAAAGCAAAAATAAGTAAAAATCAACACAGCAAATGGTATTAAAAAAAAAGTAAACTGAAAAACAAAATGCAAGACTACATACCGGGTCTTGGGCGATGCTTTGGTGAATCATGACGTAAGGGTATCCTAGGTCTGTCCACTGGTTTGGCCTCATTACGATCAGAACATCTATGTAAACCCAGGTCTAGTTATTTTAAAACAAAAAGTGGTCATATATCACTTGATCAAATCATTAAATTATTATTTACTTTACACTAAAACTAAATAATCTGGAGAAAAGGCCAAAGCGAAGTGAAAGACCTTGAATCATCTTAACCTCATGCATCGGCATAGGCATTATCAGCCTCTTAAGAACTATGCTGATTGGTTACGAACTACGAAGAGAGGTACAGATCATGTATTGAGCCAATCAGAGATGATAAGAAAAAGTCTGTCTAGGGGACTAAGCTTAAAATTGCCCACGATGATACATTGTACATAATTTGCAAACAAATAAAAGCAACAGAAAGCGCGCACATATTTTGTGCTACTTAGAAGTACTGCTAGATATTAAAGGGAAACAATAATCATATGAGGTACTGGTAAATAATGTCCTTTTGCACATAAATCATAAGCCTGTTCAGTGCGGATCAAGTTGTGGCTTCCCCTACAAACATATGTACATTGTACAGGGACCATGCAATAATTGCAAAACTGAACAATGTCAAATGCGCATTGCTTCAACAACAAAAAATGGCTCAATATGCATCTTTGTAATTAATAGAAACAGATAATAATTTGTAAAATACACTTAAGGGGGTACTACACCCCTGCCCAATGTTGTGCCTATTTTTGCATTTTTCTCAAAAATTATAGTGCATTGGTGACAAGTAAGATATGTATATTATAGGGGCAAGGACTACAACTACTGCACTGGAAATTTTATTTCAACACAGACAACAGTTGTAGAGTTACAGTCCAAAATGAGGGAAAACCAATAATTGATCAATAAATCAATATGTGACACGATCTGGTCCATGGGGGCCAAAGGAGGCATTTTTGGAAATTGAGTTACTGTAATATTACATTATACATACAATATGCTATCATTTACTGAAAACACCAATAGTCTAGCATACTTGGTTCTAAAGTTATGAAGTTTATTGATGTCTATTTTCTTATGTATTTTATTGTTTTTTACTCCATATTTTTACCTTTATCTCAGTTTCAAATTTGCCGCCTTTGGCCCCCATGGACCAGATCGTGTCACATATACTTGCCTTGAGGTGCTGAATTTTCAGTGCAGTAGTTGTAGTCCTTGCCCTATAATATACATATCTTACTTGTCACCAATGCGCTATAATTTTTGAGAAAAATGCAAAAATAGGCACAAAATTGGCCAGGGGTGTACATGTAGTACCCCCTTAATGACAAAACCACCTTTGCAATAACATTTCTCAATTGCACAATTTAAAACTCTTTAAAAAAAATTCAATCTGTACTACAAATGTACACCGGTGACCTAGATATTCTGCAATGATATGATGAAAGTGGAAAATATTTCTGTACTGTACAGAGAGTGTGGTGTATTTGTATTTTAAAAATGACACACAACACAAGTACCATGCATTTATCCTCTTTATTCATACTTCATTTATTTTAAATTCAATATAGCTGCTACAAAGTGTGTACGTATGTATCCTTTTTTCCTATATTTTGAAGATTTACTTGGCCAATCATACGATCAAATTTTTAAACAATGATGACGATGATGTGAGCAACGGCCTTTTCCCAAAGAGGCCAAATGGATTTCCCATTTTGCGATAGAGACCAAGCTCTAAGTGTGTTTTAGTGAGATTGATCTCGCTAGACCAGTCACTAACTGGTATTTGGCCAATTCCATGCCAAAAGTGCCTTTGTAACGTCCGTAACAAAATTTTGGAATGTCATTATTGCTCAAAACAGGAGCATTTATTTCAAACTTGCTAATCATGGCTCCATAGATTGATGTCACACCTACTTCAAGATAGTAAAGAAAAAAATCTGAGGAAGCACCTTGACAGTTTTTTTTTCATCATGAAAAATGTTACGGACGTTACATTTGAGATAAAATGTAACGTCCGTAACATAAATCAACAGTGTAGGACGATACAGGAGTATTAATTTCAAACTTGCTTTTCATGTTTACATAGAATGGAGTCGGGGCTTGCTCAATGTAGTTTTAAGAAAAAAATAAAACACAGAACTGAATGGAGATTTAAGGATATGTACCATCTGTCAAAAAGGCAGGCACTTTCGCGTAACGTCCGTAACGCTCGTTTCTAATTTCTGTAGCTAATTAACTTAGAAAGCCAAAACAAAATTGCTTCATAATAATGAACATTAGAGTGTACACGTACTAGTAGCATTTATAAAATGTTATCCTAACAGCAAACATGTGTGCTATTCACTTAAAAGTTGCAAGTTGCATGTATCTGTAACGTCCGTAATGGTGGAATTGGCCACTTGGCATTTTTAACAATAACTATTGGCAGTATCAGGGATGTAGCTACTGCGGGCAATGGCCGGCGGCAGAGCCCGGCACTCAGATTTAGAGCCACCACTGATAAACAATTTTTTTAAACTCTAGCACCCAGCCTTCCAAGTGTCAAAAATTGCAAAATCATATAGAATTTGGCCAAATTTAGGCAATTTACAATGTCAATTTCACAAAAAGAACCTTCAAATACCACCCAGCACTTTAGCTACAACCCTGCTTGGATTGGAATGAAAAGTCCCAAAAATGTTTCCTGCCAGAAAACCCATTTCTTCATCAAAACCAAATTTCGCGAAAACCCTGGTAGGCAAAAAACAAGAAATACAGCATTCCTGAAAAAAATTGACAGCTAGGCAAGATTTCTTTAAGTACTCAAAAGGTACAGTTCAAGTTGACTCATCAAAAATAACTTTCATCCCAATTTCAACAGAATGCAGGATGAATAACATTTGTTGCAAAAAATGTAAATGCTGACCAAACGAAAAACAAACATACGCACTCGAATGCAGATTTAAACTTAGATTTTATAAGCAAATTCAAAGCTAGAGAACTTTCTTGAGTAAGTATACCCAACCCATTTTTGAATAGATTAATATCATTGTTGATGATCACATATCACAAGACGACAATGATAAATTTTAAATGAATTAAAAAATAAAATATTTGCATTTTGGGGAATTCCCAATCAGATTTCATAACCTACCAATGAAAATATGATGTTCTATATTCCAAATTCCACATTTTACTTGACGCCTGCCGTTTTACAGAGTTCATAACAGGAACAACACTGTTCTCAATTCTTTAATAAGCTTACATGTACTGCAGTCACAATCGCATCAATCATGAATCACAACAATGCAATTTCATTACACACAATGTAAAATGACAGTGCTGTTGTTTACAAAACAATGAGATGTACACAACAGCGATGAGGCTGAAATAAAAAGCGTTATTACAACGCAACCATTACACCAATCTTACCCGGCCTTTGCCTAGGCGCTTTTGGAGATTCCAACGTAAAGTCTATCATATGATCCATTTTCCTTGCTTCATTTTCGGTGTGTAGTTTAGCTTCTATTCGCTTCAATTTTCTCTGTAACTCGACGGAAGAAGACATCTTGACTATTTAACGCATGCGTGGTTCTCTCGATGAGAAAAAGAGAAAATATTGATTCCTGCTTTATTTTCTAACGTGTCCTGGGTCCATAGTAAAAAAAGAAACCAGCGAAATAATTGATGGGGTAAAGACTCTTTTCTCTTTGAAGCTTGCATTTATTCCCTTTTATTTTTTATGTTCATTCTTTTTAAAATATATCATTCACTAGAATGGTACATAAGTTAAATATCAATTCATTTTTGGGTTGAATATCAATATCAATTTTTGTCATCTCCTCATGCATAATCCACATTGTTTGTTGAATGTTGCCACAATAAAGACACATACGCCCAATTAGGTGAATTTGGGCGGAAGTTCGACTGAGCCTATTACGCCCAGCTTGGGAAACATCAAGGTTGCCTACAAACACTCATGACAAAATGAGCCCAACTGAGTCGTGGGACAGCCATGAAACATAGGCTTAGGGGCTTTGCTGCCAGTGGGGGATCAGCCCCCCCCCCCCCAATAATTCCAGATGAAGTAAAACATATAACCAGATACAGGGAAAAATGGTTGTTTTTGACCTATTTTTCTAAAAATTTCCTGACACCAAGGGGGCAAATCCCCGGGGGGGGGGGCACATCAAAAAATTTTGGTGGGTATGCTCCCCCGGAATTTTGAGGTGGTGGGTCTTTGGGAGCTGACGGCGTACCGGTAAAAGGGGGTCTTTCGGAGCTGTGACCCGGGCTGTGAACAAGTAAAATGGGGTCTTTTGGAGCTGCGAAAAGTCAAAATCAAGGGTCTTTCTTGGCTTTTTGGTTGAAAATCGCCTGAAAAAACAAGAAATATGAGGAATGAGCAATATTTGGGTCTTTTAGAGCTGAAATTATCAAAATCAAGGGTCTTTCGGAGCTTTATTTTGGTCAAATGTAGGGGGTCTTTCGGAGCTGCGAAACCCAAAAAGGGGGGTCTTTCCGGGGGAGCATACCCGTATGGTCATTTGTGTTGAGTGCCCCCCCCCCGGGCAAATCCCCCTCGTTGAAAATTTTCCTGTAGGCCTAAGCCAATGTGAAATGTCACCCAAATAACCAAAATTTTAAATCGATTGGGGGCCGCGTCTATACCCTTTTATTTTGAATTTGTTGGGAAATACCGAAAGTAACAGGCGGCGGATGACATGATCGAGCCGGCAACTCTTGAAACCGCCCGGCCGTATGGCATTTTCCACTGATATACTCGGTTAGTTTTGTGGGGTTCATTATCGAACCCCAACGGTTTTAGCTTGTATTTATATTATTTATCAACATAGGCCTATTTGTTTGTGATATTTCAAGCGTTTTAAAATTTCAAAATAACCCCATTCAATTACACGGTTGACGATGAAAATTTACTGAATTTAGGGAATGCATGTCATACACCACCTGGAAAGTAACTAACAAAACTTCTGATACTAAAAACTGGAAAAATCGGCTCATGGCCTATACCCGGGGGAAGGGGGGGGGCTCACTTCAATATAAATTGATATAGCTGTTAGTAGGGCTGACACTAGTGTCAAGGGCATTCGGTGAGATAAAAAAATATGGGTAAGAGCATGATTTTTGGCATCGATGAGAGTAAAATGTACAAAATGGGTCATTTGGGTGTGACTGGACCGTTTGGACCTATATAGGGGTCAGGGGCGGATCCAGGAATTTTTGATAGAGGGGGCGCCTTTTGGTCGACGACGAAAAAATGGTGTTAAGGGGGTTACCCCCTCGAAAAGTCAACGGTTTTGGCCCATTGTTTGCTGTTCATGACCGAATTTGTTCATTTTTTTAATTTCTTTCATTTTTTGTATTTTTAAGTTAGGCCAGCCTCCGGCGCCCTTTGCAAGTCAAAAAATAGAGGGGGCGCGCGCCGGCTGCGCCCCCCCTAAATCCGCCCCTGGGGGTCATAGGGTGAGACTGACCTTTCTTTTAAATAGGATCCGGTCCTAAGGCTTTGGGTGAAGAAGCCTCGACATTGAATTTCTATGGTTTCACTATAAATGGCGTTGTTAAATAGCAAAAATCAGTGCTATGAGAATCTTTGGGTGACAGATGGAACTGAAAAAATAGGGGGTCTTTCAAAGCATGTGTACAAAATATATGGCGTCGTGACAGCGATGCTGAAAAAGTGGGCCTTATTAAACAATAGACCTACATATCACCTCCAAAGATGTAATTAAAAAAGGCCCGTATTCTGTGATTTGCTCATTCAGAAAATCATAAAAAATCATAAAAATTCAGTCATTTTTGTAGCTTTATTACCGGTATACGGTAGTAAAAAAAAACAAAAAATAAAAAACACATTAATTTTTGACAGAATCTAGACCGACAAAATTGCTTTTTCAACTATGATTTTTTAACATTAAAAATGAGGCGAATTCAAAATAAATAAATAAAACAGTCCATATATGTCCCAGCTCCGAATGACCCCCTATTTTTGACCAAAATAGAGCTCCGAAAGACCCTTGAAATCAGCTCTGAAAGGTTTTTTCAGGCAATTTTCAACCAGAAAGCCAAGAAAGACCCTTGATTTGGACTGTTCGCAGGCAAACTTGTTTGCAGTTCCAAACGACCCCCCTTTTATCGGTACGCCGTCAGCCCCCGACAGTGCAAAGACCCACCACCTCAATATTCCCGGGAGATGTGCCTCTCCCCCGGGAGCATTATAGGAGGGGGTAAATGCATAGATGGATAATGGAGGGGTGAGGGGAAAATATCAAGACGGAGGGGACTGGAGGGGAAACTGTAGACTTGACCAAGTCTTTTTGACATTCTTAAGATTGTAAAATTTAATTAATATCAATGAAAATTCATGTGGGTCATTGCATAATCATTTGCAACACGCGGCTCCATTATAGACTAGGTTACCTATTTAAACTAAGTTTAGATTATACATTTTATAGCGTTTGTTATTTTTTGTCTTACAGCCATGGGGGATCAAAACAACTTTTTAGACCCTAAAAAAGGGGATCAACAATTTTGTCCAAGGCGCCAACTTTTCAAACCCACCCCACCAAAGTATTAATGAACACTCCCAAAGCAATAGGCCTATAATATCTGTATCTCAGTGTGACTTATGGAAACTTCAAGATTGAGACGGGAAAAATGGCTGGACAAAAGTTGAACATTTGTACTTATAATACAAGGACTCTGAGAACAGAGGAAGTGTTTGAAACACTGTTGGATGAACTACAAGAATTCAAATGGGATATCATTGGATTAGCAGAAACCAAGAGAGAAGGACAGGGGATTGTTGAACTATAGGGAGGAATGTGGTTGTATAATCATGGTAAAACTGAAGAGGAATTGGATTTCTTGTACATCCAAAACTTACCGATTATGTCACAGAAATAAAAAGCTACTCCAACAGAGTAGCTGCACTGAACCTTCACTTGACAGGAAAAGACCAAATAAGCATCATCCAAGTGTATGCGCCCACTAGTGAGTACGATGATGAGATAGTAGAAATAATATTCTATGAAGACGTGAGTAAGGCAATAGAAGCCAACAAAGGAAAGTATACCATTGTAATGGGCGATTTTAATGCCAAAGTAGGAGAATGCCAACCAGATGAAGAGGCCATCATGGGAAAATTTGGTTATGGACAGAGAAATAAAAGAGGTGAAATGCTACTGAATTTGCAGCACAGCATAAGCTGGTTATAGGCAACACATTCTTCAAGAAAAATAAAACCGCTATTGGACATGGGAAAGCCCTGATGGACACACCAGAAACCAAATAGACTTTATTCTCAGTAGCCAAAAGGAATTATCCAGGACTGTGGAGTTATCACAAATGTAGATATAGGAAGTGATCACAGAATGGTGAGGGCTAAACTTCATATCAGCAAAAGACTAGCCAGGCTTAAATTTATCAGAAATGAAAAGAAAAGCAAGATTAACATCCTACGACTAAGAGAGAAGAGGTCAGAATTCCAGTTGAAATTGAACAATCGCTTTGAGGGACTAGACATTGAATAGTTGGATATAGACCAAACATACCAAACTATATCCAGCACTGTGATGGAAGTGGCAGCAGAAGTAGCTCCACAAGAGAAGAGGAGGAAGCAAACAACTGAGGAGGACAAAGAGATTGAGGCCCTGGACAGAAGGAGGAAAGAATTAAGAGAAATTATCGACAAATCAATACCTGAAAAGAGCGAATACAGGGAGCTCGTCAAAACTGTGAGGAAAAAAACGTAGACAGAGGAGCAGAAAGAAGAGAAAGAACAAATAGAAATCATTCTCAAAAGTGGAAGAGGACCTCAGCATATTGCAAAGCTGAACCGGAAGAAATCAAGAATGCACCAAATGAGACAAAAAGATGGTATCTTAACAAATGACAGGCAAGAGATACTTAATGTATGCGCAGACTTTTATCAGGACCTGTATAGCTCCAAATCAAATGAGGCAAAACCAAATACAATATCACCAGACATATCAGCCATCCCAAGTATAACACAAAAAGAAGTGGAAATGGCGGTAAAGGAGATGAAAGACAGCAAAGCACCAGGAACAGATGACATTACTAGTGATATTATCAAGATTGGAGGAGAGGGATAACTCAACATTTAGTTGGACTCTATAACCAAATACTGGATGAAAAAGGATACCAGTTTGCTGGAAAGAGGCAAAAGTGATCCTCCTTTTCAAGAAAGGTGAAAAAACAGACATCAAAAACTACAGACCTATCAGCCTGTTATCACATGTTTACAAAACACAAGGATAATACAGAACAGAATTAAAGGAGTGCTTGATGAAAACCAACCAAGAGAACAGGCAGGCTTCAGAAGTGGATATTCAACAGTAGACCATCTGCATGCCATCAACCAACTTATTGAGAAGGCAAATGAATATAATTTGAAGCTATGCATTGGATATATAGACTATGAGAAGGCTTTTGACTCAGTGGAACATAAAGACCTCTTTACAGCACTACGTAAAGTTGGAGTCAACGAAGGTTATGTCCAAATTCTCGAGGACATATACACAAATGCCACAGCCAAAATCCACATTGAAAACGATGTTTCAAAAACAATCCAAATTCAGCGTGGTGTGAGACAGGGAGACACAATATCCCCAAAATATTCACTACAGCAATGGAAGATATATTCAGAAAGCTGAACCTACAGGAGAGAGGGATCAACATAGATGGCGAGAAGCTAACAGATCTGAGATTCGCAGATGATGTAGCTTTGGTGACAAGATCAGTAAAGGATATGGAGGTCCAGTTAAATGATCTGAATAAAGGAAGTAAAAAGATTGCACTGAACATACACAAGGGCAAAACAAAATATATGACAAACTACCAGTCAGAGGATGTCATTGAAGTTGAAGGCGATGTTATCGAAAAGGTGGATGGTTACAAATATCTCGGCCAAACAGTGAAGATGGAGGACAACACCAGGGAAGAAGCTTTGATCAGAATAAAGGCAGGTTGGAGTTGCTTTGGAAGATTCAAGGACATTCTATGTGACAAAAAGTTACCAATGTATCTGAGAAGTAGAATGTTCAACCAGTGTGTATTGCCAACAATGACATATGGGGCAGAAACATGGACAACAACCAAGTACCTGGAACAGAAATTACAAACAGCCCAAAGAGCAATGGAAAGGAAGATGCTTCACATTACCTTAAGGGATAAAATTAAGAACACTGAAATAAGACGTCAAACTCAAGTCAAAGACATTATGGTGAAACTCAAAGAAGCGAAATGGAGATGGGCAGGTCACCTTGCACGAAGGGAAGATAACAGATGGACTAAACGCTTACAGAATGGCAACCAAGAACAGGGAAAAGATCAAGAGGAAGACAGAAGAGGAGGTGGCGTGATGACATTACTGCCTACATGGGACCTACATGGACAAGAAATGCAAGAGACAGAGAACAGTGGAAGAATCATGAAGAGGGCTACGTCCAACAATGGTCGAACACAGCCTGGTGAGGTGAGGTGAGGTGACTTATAAAGCCTCCAAGCCTTGGACCAAGGCTATTTTTGGCATTGGGTTTGCAGTGAGTTTCACATGTTTCAAGGCGCCTGTTGAGTTTGGGAGCTATTTTGGGCTCTTTATAGTAATGCTGTTTCTGGCAACTCGTGCAGTCCAATTGCCCTCACGTGTATGCAGTATTTCCAGAGTGCACGATCACACGACAACAAACTTCTCTTCTGTTTATAATGCCACCGCGGCAGGACGTGTGACGGAATGCTCCGATCTGTATTTAGGACTCGGTCACTTCCAAATGTAAACCATCCCCGCTACAGTTTATTTCTGTGCATTGGCAGTGTTTTTCATTTGCAAAATATCATCAACATGCGCGATCTTCAGACTATCCGTTTGATGAACGGAATACCTTCAAGGGCTCCACAAAGTACAAGTGCTGAAAAAGTTGTCAAAAGTTACGAGGTGAATATCATTGTGTACATTCGTATGATATGTAAACACACAGCCTACACACACTGCACAGGCCCGTCGGAAGCAAATTAAATAAAAGTGGTACGGCCTACATTGGGGGTCTGGGGGTGAAACCAGCGGGGTTTGAAGGGGTTACCAATTCATGTAAGACTCGATTGAAGTAGGCCTACACATGTCATGATACTAAATTAGTATCACCTCAAAAAATCAAATAACATCATTCCGACATTAAAGGGGCACTTCGTGATCCACAGCCTCATCCCCCACTTTTCTCAAAAAAGTTGAGATTTTTATATCACTGGAAACCTCTGGCTACATAATGTTTATGTACAAAATATTTCTTGCAGATTAATTCGTTTAGCAAAGATATCGTGAAATTTGAATTTCGTTCTGGTGCACCAGAACGAAATTACAACGTATTGTCTATGGAGCAGTGTAATACACATAATCATGCATAACTCGCAAAACGCAATATCGGAATCAACTGAAATTTTGGGAATATGTTTTTTTCGTGGATATGTACTGAAAAATGTCATAAAAAGAGGATGCTAGGATCACGAAATACTCCTTTAACATGTAAAATCAACCATTCAAAAATCACCGAAGTTAATCAGTTATACAATTTACAAATATTGAATGTTTATGAGTACAATGGTAAGAATATTTTCATAAGGTGAAATATGGACTGTTTTTTAGGCTGAAAAGTGGTACGGCCATGGGCATGGCCGTAGTACGTGGTTCCAACAGGCCTGTAATTTTTGTAAACACACATCATGACATACATTTGTACATGGTGATTGGTGATCCACCCACGTGTGAAGCTGTCTCTATAAAATATAAAACTTTTACGGTCGATTTGGGAAAGGGGTTACATACAATTCATAACCTCATTAATATGATACCCGAGGCGAAGCAGCCTGTGTTCGTGATCTAATCAACAGAAATAAATTGCCTAACCTCGAACTTTAATATTGCGAGGCCATTTAATAACTCGCAATGACTCCTGACATGCTACAATGACTTCTGCGCGCGTGCGTGTATATTATAAGCGTTATGGCAATGTACACGCCTACGTGCAATGCGTGGTGCCGTTACGCTTCTGTGATTGGTACTGTAAATTTTCGCGAGTGGACATAAAATCGCGAAAATAAAAAATCGCGAAAATAACCTTTTGCATTAGGTTTCTATTACAAGTATCAATATCAAAACTGCGAAATGTAATTCTTGCGCAATTGACAAAATCTTCAAAATCGTAAAAATATCTTCTCGCGAAAATATTGACTTACAGTAGTTCTTTTTGTCGGCGCAAATGTTAAATTTGCCTGGTCGATTTTTTGTAGGGTAGGTTACAACAATAGTCAAAACTGGTTATATTTAACAGCGTTTTTATGGCATAAAATGTCATTTTAATATATATTCAAAATATTAGATACGACAGTATAAATGAATGACAATAACTTTGCACCATCTACGTATTTTGAATTTGAGGTCATTGTGTGAAATTGTCGGGTTTTGTTTTGGGCTGAGGTATTTTTCTGAGGGAGCGGGACCGAGGAAAAATACCGAGTATAGCTAGCAGAGTCAGTACTTTCCTTGTCTTATCATATTCAGGAGACATTAAGACCAACAAATATGCAAAGAACATGTAGGAAGTGTTTCTTACACAATTACAAAGTAGACCAGCATTGACATTTTTTGTAATTTCAATGAAATCTCTTTTTGATGAGTCGCTGTATCTTTGGAGCGAAGATTGATATCAAGTCTAAAATTTTGTTGAAATGCATTTTTAACAATATTTTTGATGTGATTGCCCATTGTGATCGGCTGTATTTACTTCCAAACTTCCATTGTTTGACATGGTGTCATGCTTCATCAAAATCTTTCTACTAGTACAAGTTTACTAGATTTGATACAATGATCTGTTCTAGCCTCATATGTGAAGCTATCGGTGAGCAAATTCGTAGCTAGACTTCTTGAGCATTGAAATATTTTTGCAAAAGTTAAAGTTTGCCCTATAGTTGTAATCATTTCTGGTGTTTCCAGCATTATATAGAAATGGAATTAGAGCTTAGGAAACAATTAGGGCAAGCCACCCAGATTAGAAACTTTTTAGGATGTCATAAATTCTAAAATAAATAAAAACATGTTAAGGGGGTACTACACCCCTGACCAATTTTGTGCCTATTTTTCCATTTTTCTCAAAAATTATAGTGCATTGGTGACAAGTAAGATATGTATATATTATAGGGGCAAGGACTACAACTACTGCACTGGCAATTTTATTTCAGCACTGTAAAACAACAGTTGTGGAGTTACAGTCAAAAATGAGGGGAAACCAATATTTGATCAATAAATCAATAACTATTTGCCTTGAGTTGCTGAATTTTCAGTGCAGTAGTTGCAGTCCTTGCCCCTATAATATACATATCTTACTTGTCACCAATGCACTATATTTTTTGAGAAAAATGCACAAATATGCACAAAATTGGCCAGGGGTGTAGTACCCCTTAAAATTAAGGATTGCCCAAATTGGTGTCAGGATTCCTCGTATTGTAAAAAACTTTCTCTCCAGCTTTAAATGTTTGTGGGGTTTTTGGTTGACGGTTTTGCCTTATGAGACGACACTAATATATTACTAATCAACAACTTTCTGTGTTTGTTTGTCAGATTTACATGCAATGTTATCTGGTCACAGAGTGTTGCATGATATTTTCACATGCATGAAAATTTCATGTACACACTTGCAGGTGGCAAGAAATTGGTGTGCATGCAAATATATTGTGTATTTTTTACAATGAATTTAAGCAATTGAAAAAAATATTGGATTATAAAAATTTTGTGGAAAGAAGGATTTTCTAAATTCTCAATACTATAATGGAAATTTTCATCTTGGAAATTTTAGTGCTGATTACTGATTAGAAAGAAGTTCTGTAAACATTTTTATCTCAGGATTGCATTTTTTGTTTACATGTACCTGTAATATCACGAAGTGTGCTTATGATATGCTCTTCATTATGTTGAGTGTTGCATCATGTTTTCATCCATCTTTCTTGAACTAACTTCCTGCCTCCTTCCTTCTTTCGTCTTCCTTCACTTCCTTCTTTCATTAACTTTCTTTTTTCTTTCATTAACTTTCTTTTTTCTTTCTTTTTCTTTCATTGACTTTCTTTTTCTTTCTTTCTTTCTTTCTTTCTTTCTTTCTTTCTTTCTTTCTTTCTTTCTTTCTTTCTTTCTTTCTTTTTTCTTTCTTTCTTTCTTTCTTTCTTTCTTTCTTTCTTTCTTTCTTTCTTTCTTTCTTTCCTTCCTTCCTTCCTTCCTTCCTTCCTTCCTTCCTTTCTTTCTTTCTTTAAGTTTGTTCTTTCTTTCTTTCTTTCTTTCTTTCTTTCTTTCTTCTTTCTTTCTTTCTTTCTTTCTTTCTTTCTTTCTTTCTTCCTTTCTTCCTTTCTTCCTTTCTTCCTTTCTTCCTTTCTTCCTTCCTTCCTTCCTTCCTTCCTTTACCCGAGGCAGACTATTTATCCTGATAATGTGAACATTTTTCTTTTCAGACACCATTAGGTAACCATGATTTATAATGTTGTTGTACATAATTTAGGAAGCGGTACGGCAGTTGAACACATTGCAGACCAATGCGGCTGTCTTGGAGAGAATCCGTCTAGAGCAGGGACGTCGAGTCAAAAATAATCTACCCACAGTAATTGAGTTTGCCAAACGTATTGGGCTTACAGTAAGTATGGTTGGAAAATGTTTGCTTGTCAAGTCAAACTTGTTACATACAGTAAACATTGAATGATGCATACATGTAATACAATGTACTAGCATGACAATCGCCCGCGTACTCTTACACTGTGTGACAAACTTGTGCCTGCACTACACACCAGCACACAGATTGGCTGGTATTTCTGATTATATCTTTTGATTGGTTTGGTCAATATTTCCATCCGCCCACAATTTGTGATTTGATACAATCACGGTCAGACTGTGTACAGCAGGTGGCTGGGTGTGGCTCATTTGCAAGGTGCGAGGTGGATTTTTTGCAGGGTAAGGTGTTGGTTTTTTGGGGGTTTTTTTGCTGAAAAATGGAGCAGATCGCAGCTCTTTCCAATAATTTATTGTTACAATTTTCTTTGATCAGTCAATTTTTCAAGATCACTTGATCAGAGATATCAATCAATATAGGCATGGATGTATTGCCCTTTGATTTATATAGTTAACATGTATTGTATTTATATGCCTACATTGCATATTTCATCAGGCTTACATTGTATTTCATCAGATTTCCTAAAAATGCTTATTTATTATTATTGCCATAAAACAATTATGAATTTGTTTTTAAAAGACATTTAAGTTTCAATATCAATTCTAGGGTTTCATGTTAGCAAAAACATTAATTTCTTTATTAGGTATGGATGGAAGATACATGTATAGTAAATACTGAATTGCAGTGTGCATCTTAGTGTATCTGCACACAAGGCCACACTTGCACAATAACAATAGGCATTAAACAAAAGAGTTTGGCCATTTCTATTGTGTTATAATACTATTTCCTGCTACACATTTGGTACAAACATGTAGGTCTGTTCTTGCACCATGTTCTTCTGATCATGTGCACAACCATTCCTATTGTATTGCTACAGATACTTCCTGATGCCTGTATGCACATACCTGTCACTTCTAAAGTTGAGTGTGCCCCCAGAGTTTAGAAAGTTGTACATTTGCTCTGGCTATTTGCAAACTGGCTGAAGAAAGCATCCTGCAAAAAAACGCCTGCACTGACAATAATTGTACTTACTTAATCCACCCCCACACGCTGTGATCCACTCCATAAGTTTGGTAATTCACCCACCCCTTGGGTAACTCACCCTGCAGGTAACTTGCCCTGCACCCTGCAGTAACTTACCCAGCAGGTAACACACCCCATATAT
Organism: Amphiura filiformis; assembly: GCF_039555335.1. Classification (NCBI taxonomy): domain Eukaryota; kingdom Metazoa; phylum Echinodermata; class Ophiuroidea; order Amphilepidida; family Amphiuridae; genus Amphiura; species Amphiura filiformis. The sequence goes on along the minus strand of NC_092644.1, from coordinate 38,628,511 downwards.
GTAAGGGGCTGTTCAATAATTATGAGCCCTTGGGAAGGGAAAAATTGGGGGGGGGGGGGGGCAGGCGGAGAGGGGGGAAAGCAAGCTGATGGGGGGGGAGACAAGCAATTTTTGGTTGCACATTTACTGGGCACCTTTTAAATTACATGCTAAGACTTAGGAAAACAGGGCCGGGCAAACACCTATGGGCAAAAATCCACCCACACCCTACATGTACAATAAATCACACCACACCCGCCAAAAACTCACCTGTACCTCGCACCCCACAATTTAGCTCCTGTGTACAGCTGTTCATTCAAAGGGAATTTGCACTAGTTTCTAATCTGATAAATAATGTAAGTAAGCAAAAGTCAATTTTTTTAAGTGACCTTCAGATTTTTGACCCTTAGAAGTTATTTTTATGTGGGATATTTTCGACTGAAAGAAAAATAAATAAATAAAAGGTGTATAAAATGTAGGTTTGACATGTTTGTGTCATTCGAAAAATTTATATTTCCCAAACAAATCTTGTGTATCTTATTCCTTGATGTAAGATATTCATGAGTTGATCAGGGTTGCCAAACCCGCGATTTGGTAGCCCAATTGGGCGACTTTTGAAGATTTTCCCGCGACTTTGGACAATTTCCTGTCCCATGGCCATAGAAACCAATGGTTAAGAAAAAATTGGGCGACTTTTCAACATTGGCTCCCGCGACTTCTGATATTTTCCCACCCTATAGGAACCAACGGTTAAGAGAAAAATTGGGCGACTTTTCGATTATTTGACCCGTGATTCGGGCTGACATTTTTTGGCAACCTCAAGTTACCCTGGAGTTGATTGGCATAAAGAATCAGGAGGAATTTATGTAGGTTACAAAGCTCTGTACATGTATATGTATAATCCTGCAATAGATTATTTCTGTGCTAGCTAATTCCATGCAGTTTTACACAATTAACCCAAAACCTATATTCTGAAAATGTTCTTATTACGACAATATTTCACCAAGATATGAAGAAGTCATGATCAATCACCCTTGAATGTTTTTTGTTTTCATTTTTAGCTTGACAAATTGGACAAGCTTTCCATCATCCATGTGAGTGGAACCAAAGGAAAGGGCTCTGTGTGTGCTTTCTGTGAGAGTATTCTAAAGGCTAATGGTGTCAAAACTGGATTCTACACGTGAGTTGTGTGTGTTTTTCCTGCCTATAGGGAATTTTGTGTGTGTTTTCACACCAAAGGGGGCCTCGTGGCAACTGGGGTCCGGGGGAGGGGGGGGGGCATACGGGGACATGCCACAAACATGGGTAGCATTTTCGGCCTTATGGTATATCAATAATCCCCTTGTTTAGGCCAATTTTGATATATGGATGGGTCTTTTTGTCTAAATTATTGACCCATATCTCTTATTAATTATTGACCTGTATCTCTTATTGTCCCATGGACAGTATTTTTGTGTGACCTGAGAGCACATCAGACATATCGAATTGCATTCTGAATACGAAGAATGGCCTTCTGATATCAAATACAATGTAATTCTGATTTTTTGAAATTTGCGATATTAATTATTATACACATTTTATGGCAAATGATTAAAAATTGATATTTTTGATATTTAACAGTCTTCGAACTCGAAGTAAACTTTATAAATCTAATGATATGTACTTAAAGTGTATGTAGCTGGGATGAAAAGTCAACAATCAATTGAAAATTTTGACCTTTCGTATTGAAGATATGGATTTTTTCCCCAAAACAACAAAAAATGGGAGAAAATGTTATTATTTGATATCAGAAGGACATTCCTCGTATTCAGAATGCAATTCGATATGTCTGGTTTACTCTCAGCTTCCACAAAAATATGTGAAAACGTCGCTAAACGCTATAATATCAGGCTCCTTAATGACCCAAGTCATTATTAACCCATGTCATTAGAAGAAAAAAAGTACATTTTTCCAAATCTTGTGTTTAAAAAATATAGACCCAGTCAGTAATAAATAAACCAACTATCAGCATTAAAAAAATACAAACCTTAATAATGTTCTTTTTCTACAGCTCTCCGCATTTGGTAGAGGTTCGTGAACGAATCCGAATCAATGGAAAGCCGTTACCCAAAGATCTATTCACCCATCACTTCTTCACTGTTTTCAACCGTCTTGAAGCCTCTAAACCTGATGATGGTGTGGATGCAATGCCCGGGTATTTCAGATTCCTCACACTCATGGCCTACCATGTATTTCTTGAAGAAAAGGTAACTAAATCTAAGCCCATCGACTACTTTAAAGAGAGCTTCCCATATGCTATAATGTGCCATGTACATGTCTTGGCCATACAGCCCATTGCTACAAATATCAGTTTAAAAGTTGTTTTTTAGTGTACTGAAATTGGTCGTCGCACAAGATTTTTTATTCATTTGTTCACAAAAGCAGCCTTCAAGAAACTTCTACCGCAAAATCTACTGGGTTTTTTTTGTGTTCAAATATATACTAATTTTATGAAGATGAAAGGAGTCTCTTTACTATGAATGAAAAAAATATGATAACATTTCATCGGCAAAGTTTTTAAAATGTAATTACACGGTGAGTAATTTTTGTGTGTGTACTTTGCAATGGACGGCTGCAACTTTGGCATGGTACAGCTCCAGTTTCCCACTAATGTAACACAGACTTGTGACTCTGTATTAGCTCCAAAACATCTATAAATGTGTGTGTGTGTGGACATTCCGCCTGAATTATCAGAAAGTGACTGAAAAGAACAAAAAATGGGTCATTTTGCCAAAAGGTGGGGTAAACAAATCCCCCTGTCAGCCAGGATTGACACCCATGTTACTCTGGCATCTTTTCTTGCAGTAATTGAGACTTTATTTTCCCTCCTCAAACACCCAAGTCATGATACTGATGGAAGTATTGGGCTATTCCAGTTGAAATCCATACACCCCTATGAAAGACATGACCTTAATCTTTCACACATGGAGTGTGAATTTCAAATGGGGTTACCAGAATGGGTGGCTCTATTTGAAATGTACACCCCCTGTGAGGGTGATTAAGGTCATGTCTTCCATAAAGGGTGTATGAATTTCAACTGGATAGCCCATTTGTAGAGAGCCTCAAATATTAATTCCTGTGTGTCTATATTGCTTTATTTTACAGGTAGACGTTGCTATTATGGAGGTTGGAATAGGAGGTACTTATGACTGCACAAATATTCACAGGTAAATTTGCATATGTGATGAATGAAAGAAAAGTAAACAACTTACTATGTTAGTTGTGGTGGCCTGCGGGAGACATCCATCGACCTTCAGTGCCAACTGATGTTACTGGGATGTTGGGACTGGGAGGGGTCCCACGAACCTAGCCCTAGGGCTAGAATCGTGTGACACTATGAGCTGATTGTACGATCTTGGAAGGTGGTGGCGTCGTCCTCTGTCCTTGTTTAGGTCGTTGTTGGTCCTCCTTATGTTAATGATTTCTTTGACTCCTCGCTTGAACCAGTTCTCTTCCATATATGTGTACATCCATATCAAAACGATGCACTTGTCGGCTGCTACATGTGTCTCATTTCACATAATAGCTAGGATTAAATACCAGACTCATCTCCGAAGTGGGGTCACTGCAAATCATCCCAAGTCACATGGTTTAGGAATACAGAGAACATTCCTTATACAATTTGACTTGGGGATGATTTGAAGTGACTTAGGCCTACACTTGATATGAGTATGGTATTTAGTCCTAACTATTATGTGAAATGAGACACATGTAGCAGCCGACAAGTGCATCGTTTTGATATGGATGTACACATATGATGTATTACTATTAGCTTAACGAATCTGATGCCGATCAAAATTTGGAAATACAAAGGAAGTTGAATACCATTATTGGCTACATCTTAAAATCCATATTCCCAACATCCCACTCGTTATCACTTCACATATCGATTGATGGGTAGGGAAAACCACTTTGATGTGCATTTTCTAATATTCTCCTGTAGTCCTGTGGCATATAAGATACAATGTGCATAGGCAAATGTCTGTACAATAGCTACTTATCACTCAAAAAACATCAATGAGTTAGAATCACAAAGTATCATCTCCACCATGTTTGTATGTTGCCAATGGAGGTAACTTTACTGTAACTCCTGACTTCCTGAGTATTTCGCTATGTGCCCAGCAAACTTTGATTCCAAGAAACAATGCTTCACAACTCTTGCGTTAACTCTCAATGATGTTTGCTTTTCTGTCTCCCCAGATGTCCAACTGTTGTAGGCATCTCATCACTAGGTATAGATCACACTAGTTTACTAGGAGATACTATTAAAGAAATAGCATGGCAGAAGGCGGGTATATGCAAGGTAAGCTTAAAAATGCTCAATATTTATGACCAGTCATATCAAGGGGGGGGGGCTTTGCAAGAAAAATGCAGAGATATTACTTACAATAGAATTTTATCAGCTGTATTTTGAGATATCACTTGCCAAAATTAATCAAGACAGTTTATTTTGTTCATGTATGATTTCATAGATATCTTGAAGTTGAAAAGCAGTGTGCCATAAAGTCAACCCCTTTTGATGTGGCTGGTCACATTTACACCATGAACCTTTGACAATGAAAATGTTAGAAAAATGCTGGCAAACAACAGAACAAAACTTCCGGTTTGAAATACAACACATTGGAAAATAGCACAAAATTAGATCTAGAAGTGCATTTTCATGCAAGAATGTGATTTACCTAGTTAAATATGAACATTCTTCTCTAATGTGACGATGAATTGGATGGAAACTTAAGTGCAATTTCGCGATCATATGGTAAGTAAGCTTGCTTACATGCTACGGCATTTCAATTTCTGCATTTCAGTCAATTTTTTGGCTCCAGCGAAGCTAAGGAGTCATCGTCATCAGAACCGTAGGGTTACACAATACAGTGTTGGTTTTTATGCTAAGGAATTTTTTGTGCTTGGCTTTAGGTTTTCAAATTGGTTTCTAAGTTTTGCTAAATTATTTTTCATCGATTGCACTCCCGATAGAGTTGAAATTCAGTTGAGAAAATGTGATTTTTTGGTTAAAAAAGCCACCATAACGAGTTATTACTTGGTTCCCCAGTGTGCTAGAGATTATTTTGGTCTGTATAATTTAACCTTAGCGTGACAATGGCGCAAAAACCAACGGAAGTTTAACATTAAAATGTCTTAAGATTTTAGTACTCTCAGGTTCAGATTCAAAAGTTATTTTGACTTTCTTAACTTTTCTTAACTATTTCTTTACAATTTAAATAAAGAAATAGTTAAGGAATATCAAAAAAATAGTCATTAAAATTGTCGAATCTTGAATAAATCTAACAAAATGAATTTCCTAGTGGACTATTTTCCTTGCGCAAGTGCAAATTTTTGCTTTTTCGATAACGCGGTTATCTCCCAATGATGTAATGCGTAATTATCCAATCAGTGCTGTCCTTAGAAATTAGCCCCAAAATGAACCAATCACAGACATCGTAATGAACAGTCTTTGGCAGTGGAACAAGTCAACAAACAACCAAGATGTCTGCCCTCACATGACAGATGTCGCCGGCGAAATTGCACCACGATAAGTCGTAAACATGGTTAAAACAAATGAAATTAAATATGTCAAAGGACAGATTGTTACTCTATTTGGTAAAAATATCCCAAAGAGAGATCGCAAGGTGTCTGGGAGACTAGGAGTAGGAGCAGTACTACCTCTACGATCGATGCAACTTTCAAAGTCGGAAACCACTCAGTCATCAGCCATCATCATGGCATATGCTCATGCACATGATGCACTCATGGACTACATAGCACTGGTACATCATGGGTACATGTACGTAAACCGGGACGTAAACATGGTAAAGTCATAGTATTACTACTAGCCACTGAGTGAATTCAATCACCAAACCAAACATCCTTTTCAACTGGCTTTTCAACAAAAAAAAAATAGATTTTACGATGGCCCAAATATTTTCTCAAACATAAAAATAATGCCCAAAGACAAGTAATAATAATATAATATTGAATAAATTATGCCCACATTACGCAACGTCTATCTGTCAGTTTACTCCAGAACTCTAGTTTCAATTAGCCTCAAACATCATGGCCCTGTTCCTTCCTCACTAGGGCCCTGAATGCCATACGTCACGTAAAAAACGGGCACCGTGAAGTCACGTCATGTGATGACGTCACACTGACGGCATCTATTTATAGGAAGAATTCAAAACACGGCGACGATAACAGTCACAAGTCTGGTCTTTTACATCATCAAATGTGCTCAAAATTTATGAACATGCACCAAATATGTTTTGTTTAAGTCACATCGTGAGGAATGGTAGGAAGTGTATTTATGAGAAAAAGTGGTATTTTATGTGTACCTTGGACCAGATATGCTCAGAAGTCTCAGACCTTCGTGCGTAGAAGGACAGTGGAAATCGTAGTGACGGAGGTGTGAGTACCTCGGCTAGTTTCAATTTGTACACGTTCTTCACGCATTCCATGCTAGAGTGCTTTGCTATCGCTTTTCAGGCAGACAGCAGTGCAATTTTTTGCAGTTTGCACCGGAGGTTCATTCTGTTAATGTTGAAGCAAATTCTTATTTTTTCGGAGACTAGGGGTCGCGTGTTCCTCAAACTTGGTGGGTGGGTGCATCTTGACCCGAGACAGAACAAGTTTGTTTTGGCAAGTGGGTCAAGGTCACCCGAGGTCATTTGAGGTCAAATTAGTAAAATTGTCATGGCAAGAATTAGAAACTTGGTGGGTACAGTCAACATTTAGAGCCAAATTTTTGGAAGGTCATTTCGGGTCCCAAGAGGTCAACTGAGGTCAAATTAGAAAAAACTGTCCTATGGGCATGAAACTTGGTACAGTCAACATTTAGAGCCAAATTTTTAGAAGGTCATCTTAGGGTCACCAGAGGTCACACGAGGTCAAATTAGTAAAAACTTTTGGGCGGGCATGAAATTTGGTGGGTACAGTCAATATATAGAGCCAAATTTTTGGAAGGTCATTTCGGGGTCAACAGAGGTCATCTGAGGTCAAATTAATAAAAAGTGTTGGACGGGCATGGCAGGTACAGTCAATATTTGAGTCATATTTTTGGAAGGTCATTTTGGGGTCACCAGGGGTCATCTGAGGTCAAATGAGTAAAAAGTGTTGGATGGGCATGAAACTTGGTGGGTATAGTCAACATTTAAAGGCAAATTTTTGGAAAGTCATTTCGGGTCACCAGAGGTCATCTGAGGTCAAATTAGTAAAAACTGTTGTATGGGCATGAACATTTAGAGAATAAGCGATAGGAATTTTATTTTGCCTATCCTCTACCGTGTGATGAGCGACAGGCAGGTCCAATATTTTGAGTAGTGGATGCCGGCGCAGCCGTATCCACTACGATAAAAATATTGGACCTGCCTGTCGCCTATCATAGGTAGAGGATAGGCAAAATAAAAATTCCTATCGCTTATTCTCATTCTTAGTCAGTTAAATATTATTTTAATAACTGTAAACAAATTTTAAAGCAAAAACTAAGTTACCGTCATAAAAACTCCCTCATTATAAAATGAACGAAACTTGTTTACAACTTCACGTATTCTGTTGCGCATATTGCTAGCGCGTTCACGTATTCCGCACTAGTCTCACGCATCCAGCGCGATTCATACTCGCACCTCTACACGCGTGTTACGCATTATCAAGACGCATGATGGCGTGGGGTCGTCTACGGCCTGATAGACGGCACCCGAAATCATGCGATTGTCCAATCAGAAATGTGTCTACGAACTAGACCACTCCCACTGACTAAGAATGGTGGATACAGTCAACATTTATAGCCAAATTTTGGAAAGGTCATTTCAGGGTCACCAGGGGTCATCTTGAGGTCAAATAAGTAAAAACTGTCAATGGGTGTGAAGCTAGGTGGGTATCGTCAACATTTGGGAGTCAAATTTTGGAAAGACATTTGGGGGGTCAACATGGGTCATCTGAGGTCAATGTAGTAAAAAGCATTTCGGACAGGCATGAAACTTGGTGGGTAAGTCAACATTTAGAGCCAACTTTTGGAAGGTCATTTTAGGGTCACCTGTGGTCATCCAGTGTCTGAGGTCAAATTAGTAAAAACTGTCATATGGCCATGAAACTTGGTGGGTACAGTCAACATTTTAGAGCCAATTTTTAAAAGGTCATTTTGGGGTCAACAAGGGTCATCTAAAGTCAAATGAGTAAAAGCGGTCGGACAGGCATGAAACTTGGTGGGTACAATCAACATTTAGAGCCAACTTTTTGGAAGGGCATTTTGAGGTCACCAGAGGTCATCTGAGGTCAAATTAGTAAAAACTGTCATATGGGCTTATAAATGGGTGAATACAGCCAACATTTATAGCCAAAATTTTGGGAAGGTCATATCTGGGTCACCAGGGGTCATCTGAGGTCAAATTAGTCAGAACTGTCTGATGGGCTTGAAACTTGGTGGGTACAGTCAACATTTGAGTCAAATTTTGGAAGGTCATTTTGGGGTCACCAGGGGTCATCTGAGGTCAAATTAGTAAAAACTGTCGGATGGGCATGAAACTTGTTAGGTATAGTCACTTTTTAGAGTCAAATTTTGGGAATGTCATTTCAGAGTCGCCAGGGTCATCTGAGGTCAAATTAGTATTAACTGTCATGAAACTTGGTGGTACAGTCACCATTTACATTGTAGAGCCAAAGCCCTATTCAGACTAACACTATTCTTGACATAGGCCTACTCGCCTGTATATAATTATATTTTGATGTGTTTTGGCCCATTTGGACTCATTTCCACCTGTTTCTATCCATGTCGCTAATTCCCTAAATTGATTGATGTATCATTGTATGCTCTGCAAATGAGATAGCTACCAACCTACCAGATGTACCTGTTGGGGGAATGTGATCTGTCACATACTCAAATGATTTCACTTGTTGCCCATGCGACTCCAAGAACAATTACTTTCACTGTCACCAAAAGCGCAGAGCCACAGCGCCATTGGTGCTCTTGTCTTTGAAAAAAGATGGGGGCTTTTATTAGAGGGAGGGCATTCAGGGATGCAAATCTTCAGGAAATTTCCTGATTTCAGTCAATTTTGTTTTGATCCCTGTGCATTGATTAGAGAGAATATGGTATACCACAGAGTTAATCACATACCAGTTTGTCGTTCACATAGCAAATGCCTCCTCCTTTCTTTGCTGTCATATGTAGGTTGAATACTGTATACATATTATAACACACATTGTATTGTTATTCTTTTCACAGCCTGATAGACCAGCATTTAGTGTACAACAACCTGAAGATGGGTTAGAAGTAATTCATGAAACTGCCAAAGAGAGAAAGGTAATGCTTCTACCCTTTAAATTTGTTTTTATGTCACCAAAGATCCATATTATCTACATGTAGTACTCAAAGTAAGCCAAATCTTCATTCAAGGCCCTGAGTAAAATCAATTTTCATGGGCCTGAACTCAATTGTAAAATGTTGATGTTACTTTAGTTCACATTTATGATGTCTTTGTAAGACTTCAGACTTGGAAATGAACTTCATCTGCACCTGTCACCTGAATCAATTTGCATTGTGGAATGTGGAATATAGCCCAATCAATCCCATGTGTAGTAGCCACTAATCTGCCCTAGTAATAGTACGGTACTGACTTAAATGGCTGTTAAAGAAAATTATGGATTTATTGCAAAAATCATCATCAGCTTCACATACACTCGCTCAGATCTCAAAAGGCTGCCTTTTGTGATTTTTATATTATTGTCATCTATTAATTATTACAATCCTATGGGCCATGTCCATTCATAATTTAAGAAAGAAGCATGCTGAAATATAAAATAACAACATGAAATACAACAATGATAATAAAAATCACGCAAGGCAGCCTTTTCAGACACAACAATATATGATGCAGCAGGCAACAAAATATCCATCAGTCATGCTGCTGCATTTGTTCCTCCTTACAGGTATCTCTAATACAGCGATGTCCTAGTCTTAGTAGTTATGGTTTCAAAGACCAACCAATTGAAGTTGGTTTAGCAGGTGTTCATCAACATATCAATGCTTCCCTAGCACTGCAGCTGTGTAAAACATGGATGGAGGAGAAACATAAAGACATTATCTTTGAATGTGAGTATTTCAGCCGGAATTATGGGTCAAGTCATTGAAAACTCACCCAATTTTCTCTGAACCATAGGATATGCTACTCCCGAAAGTCGTGGGCACGATTATTGAAAGTTACACAATTTGTTTCTTTATTGGTTTTTATGGGACAGGAAATGGTCATAAGTAGCGGGGATATTTCAAAAGTCACCCAATTGGGCTACCAAATTGTGGGTTTGGCAACTCTGGTGAAATATTAAGATGTGAGAGGCAACATTTCTTTGATTGGAAATTTTTCAGTGATTGTCACTTTCATTTCCTCACAATGTTCTGAAGTACATGTAGAATTAGTTTCAATGTTATTTTTAGTTGGTCCCCACAACAATGTGTTTTGTGGGGTTTATGTTAGGTTGGTCGGCTGTTTGTCCGGATGGAACCAAAATCAATAATCCACTCTGCAGCTTGCATGCAATAACCTATGAACTTCCAACTTCCAGATAGGGTGATAGAGTATGATTTTGATGACCTCTTTTGCTGCATAGTTTTGTATTATATTGTTTGCATATTTGTGAACATTTTTATAAGCTTATTTGTACATTTTTCCTGAAATTCCATTAATCCAATCTTCAGCTTACACACCGATTAGATGAACTTCAAATTTGGTAGAGCGATAGAGAAAAATGACTTAATGTGCTGAATAAGTTTTTTATGTCATGTTATGTGCCCATAATATGAGTATTAATGTCCTTATAATGCATATGAATTCTTTGTATTTACAAACCTTTATTTAGGCCAAAAAGAAAAGGTTGTCTCAAAGCTTGCGCGCGGAAATCTGAATTTTTTTCTCAAAATACCATAAAAATACCAATTGCAAATTCTAGTTATGAACTTGAAATTTGATGGCATTTTTCATTCATATATTATTCCATTTTGTTCTGTGTTATAGCAATCTCAGGTGAACCTAGTTTAAAGAAAGCCAAATTAACCAATGGAGATGAGGCCCATGATGCATCAGTGTCATGTGACATGACTATGGCGCAGCCATTTGTACTTCCTGACTCATTTATTAAAGGTAAGTACCAGTACCCATCATTGATGGCCTCTATGCAGTAAGAGGCCATCAAATATGATTTCATCACAATTATGAGTTGTGTGCGTACATCATAGCCTGAGCTGGCAGGAATGCCAGCATGTTGCACTTGATATGTAGCCCTTGTGCTCCTTGTGCTGACAATCTCATTGCAATTGCATTGCTTCACTTCAAACAGAAAGAAATTTAAAATTCCACAATGGATTCCACTATCTTCTGAAGAAGTTTGTACTCAAGATTTTTAATGTCTACATGTACACATAAACTGTAATAGTCATAGTGTTCTGATGGTATGTATACAGATATCAACATGCATAATAGGGCAGCACTATGGAGAAGAGTTTGTGGATCACAAAATGTCCTTTTACGAATGCTGCTTTAAGAGTGGACATGATAATTTGAATCAAACAGATTATCAAAATGTTATGTGTAATAATTTTGTTTTTGTATACTGTATTCAATTTACTTGCAGGTCTAAAGAATTGCTACTGGCCTGGGCGTAATCAGACTTTCTCCAGAGATCGAGTTACCTACTATGTTGATGGTGCTCACACCCCACGGAGCATGAAAGCATGCCAAAAATGGTTTGAAGAGTCTGCTCAGCTAGAAGCTGCAAAAATTGATGGCCCAGTGGCCCGTATCCTAATTTTTAATTCTACTGGTGACAGAGATGAGACGCCACTGTTGGAAGTTCTCATGGTAAGTTTAATATATAGTTCATTTGGGGTTTTTGCTATCAGAAGGGAACAAAGAAACAAAAAGGAGAGAAGATGAGCAAAGAAGTCACCTTTCTTTTACCCAGTTGCGAATTATTATCTTTGACCTACACTAAATTGTGAAGCGATCAAGAGGAATTAGTCAAATGTCGCTAATATTGATTTTGAGTTAGCAAAAATGTGCTCAAATTCTTATTTATTTTAAGCCACTGATAACTTTGTAACCAGAAGTATATGAAGCAAATGTAGCATTTTTGAAGGGCTAGTTAATGATGTAAATGTTATTTGTATTATGTTTGTAGTGATGACTGAAAATTTGGCATTCATATCGTGTTATTCTCATGAAAATATGCCCATGCGACTTTGCACCAGAACGTGACATCCTACGTACATGTGTCCTACCACACCACTGTGACAGGATCAAACTATAATGTGTTCAAAAACAAACATGGTCGAAAGGTTTTGGGATATGAACAGCTGCGCAGTCTCAGTCGTCAACCCAGAATGACGAATGAGGGCGTCAGGCTAGATCACCGATACTTATTTTATGAAATTTATGGCAATGTCTGTTCAATATTAAAAAGAAATAACAGCAATGTGTAATTTTTTTAATCCTTCCCCATGCAGGCATCCCATTTTGATGGAGCGGTATTTTGTCCTAACATAGCGAGTGTCTACGCAGCACAGAATTCTGCAGGTAAGCCTCGAACAGGTCAGTCTCTATTACTATAGTGCTGGCTGTTGCAGAATGAGATACTGTTGTGCGTTTTCGGTGAAAAGCACAAAAATTAGTCCATTTGGCTTCCTAGAGACAGTGACGTCAATAATATGTCACAGTTGCTTCACTGCCTTTGATCGCGCATGTAAAGTTGCAAGTTCTTTAATCGAGTCCGCATGCACGATTGAATATTATGTTATTTTTAGACTTGAATTTTTTTTTTTTTAAAGAATAAAACACAATTTCTGTTAAAAGTTAACTCAATTTCTGTTAAAAGTTAACTCTTCATGTGTTGACCATGTGGAGCCCAAAACTGACCTTTGACCTTTTTTTACATTGATATTTGACCCTTGTACAAACTTCACATCTTACCAATAGGTACTCTGAATCAATTGGCCCACAGAACAGACGATTTGTGACCCCTCAGCACAACTGAGCCCTGAAGTCGCCAATCATCATTTTTGAGATATTCAACCAAAATATTCTACTTGAAATCAGCTTTAAAATGATGTATATCATGTCTATAGTACTTGACATTTAAGTAGTGAAAAATCAATAAAACAGTCAATGAATCCTTTGTTTCCTATTGTTTATTGTTAAGTTTGATGGAGCATATCTCAATAGTGGCACTGGCGACATCCGGGCTCAGTTGTGGAGGATGGTCACATTTATTCAATGTATAAACTCTTATTACTGAGCCAAATTCAGACTTTTCACCCAAAGTGTACAATACTCTCCATCATTCTGCAGCACTACTACTAACAGCATCCTGCTGTGACTTCTCATTGAACTATTCCAGTTGAAATCCTTACACCCCCTATGGAATACATGACCTTAATCTTTCACACAGGGGGGTGTAGATTTTAAATGGAGTCATCCATTCAGGTAACCCCATTTGAAATTTACACTCCCTGTCATGTCTTCCATAGGTGGTGTGTGGTTTTCAACTAGAATTATCCCATCACATCATTTCACCTGCTATAAATTCTCTGTCTGGTTTGATGTATGAAATTAACTATACCTAGTATATGATTTTGGGGAAAATATCAGGATATTGATAAAGATCCATGGATTATTGTGGGACTGGACTTGGGGCTATAGTTGAACATGGTCGTTTGATGCCTGTAGAACTGGAGTCATCATTAACTAAATGAATATTTACAAAGGGTAGACTCTTGCATACTGCCATAAAAACATCAGAAAAATGAATAACAAAAAAGCAAAGACATGTTCTGAAAACTTACGATACCAAACTGTACTACATCCATTCAGTTTTTGAAAGAATTATGCAACCTTGGCAAAAAGGGGATATTTTTCATGGAATTTTGTCAGGGAAATGCCAGAGAATTAGGTTTTTGTGAAATGCTGGAAACTAACTTGTAAAGTGCATGTATCCTTCAACTGCCGTATACCCTCTAATAAACGCCCCTGGGGCGTGAAATTTTTGATTCACGCAAAAATAGTTAGATAAGCTTAAACATCACTTGAGATAGACGAAATCCTGTTCACATCCGGATTTACGATATAATTTTCGCCAATACCAAAGTCATTACTGAATACTGATCGTGTGTGGACCATGATGATAACCTTGCACAAGATGGCATGGAAATTGATTGTTTCAGGGGGACTTTGGGGGCGTTTATTTAAATCAATATTAAGAAAGGGCTTGTTAGAGGAGGACGTTTATTAGAGGATATACAGCATGCTGAATAATAAGTAGACATTTTGATTGAATGGATAATATTACTTGATTACTTGCATGTTTACTTGCTTGCATGGTAGTGTACTTTCTTTCTCTCTTTGCAGATTTACCAAACATTTCAGAAATAGAATAAATTCACTAGTAAAGGTAGACTGGTAGATAAAATATCACAAAGAAAACCATCTGCAGCATTGAAAAGGTTTGGAGCAACTGTGATAATTTCGCATTGTGTACCCCTGATTGAGGATGAACTGTCTGTGCCGTAATCATTCCAATCATTCCTGCAGTAAATCATTTTTAGTGGCTGTTTTTTATCCCATTGTTTAAAGTTATGAAACATACACTACACTACTGTATATGCTGAAATTTTTGTGGTGGTTTTATTTGTGCGAATTTCACAGATTAATATGTGCCCGCAAAAATAATAACCTGTGAATATGAAGTTGCCAACAACCGCAAATTTAACACCTCGCAAAATTGTCGGTGATACTTGACTCAAAACTGTGAAAATATCTGTACGCGGAAATGTTGGCTTATACAGTATCTGGGCTTTCAGCTCAGTGGTAGGGAGTCTTGTTTGGGACCATTTTTTGTCCTTCACTTTTTTTGTTCAATGTTCCTGGGTGAGCACTTATGCCCTATAAGTTATAGAGCTACATGTATGGACTGTATATGGTATACCTGTCCCTCCCCCCCCCCAAAAAAAAACCAACATTTGATATGTGTACATTTTAACTTGAATGCGTTATATTTCGGATATGTAGCCAGTTTTTGCAAGCTGGCATTTGTTACTGTAAAGCATAAAATGTTCTCGTACATTGAAATTTCACGCGAGTATAATATTTTTTCTTTAATGTACAAATTCACAAAAATTTTATGTCAAAGAAACATGGATTCTCACCAAAATGTGCAATTTTAATGCTGCAAAAATATTATGCTTTATAGAATGGGTTGATGTTATAAATCAGAAGTAACTAATATTATATAATAATAATAATTGCATCTTGTTTCATTCTCAGATCAAACTAACTACAACACCACCAGTTCCAAGCAGATGATGCGTTGTGAACGGAACCTGGCAACCTTTGATAAGATCTTGAAAGAATCCACTAGTCAAGCAGCAGCGGACAAAGTAACAGAAACGGACAACGAAATATCACATTCCTCAAAGAGTGCACCTGTTTATACATCAACACCACATACAGGTGTATCTGCATCAAGAACTCAACTTACGCATCAAACGAGCTCGCTACACACATCAACTGTCAAACCAGACACAAAACTGGTAGTAATGTGTTGCATACAGGATGCCATTCAGTGGGCTGCCTGTTGCAAGGATTCGCAACTAGGCTCCCCATCATTGGAAGATCCAATCCCACCCGATGCGAGTAGGGCTGCAAAGCATATTCAAGTACTGGTGTGTGGTAGCTTACATTTAGTCGGAGGGGTGATTAAGATATTGGATCCTAATTTAGCTGTAACAAAATTATAATATGGTATTTAAATATTAATTGCTTATGAGTATAGGAGTTGAAATGTAATCACAAGGTAAAACACAGGCATGAGAATTTTCAGGTTTAAACTTGAATTCAGGCTTTTTTGTTGTCCAAATTTCACACACTTTTTCAGGCTTTATTAAAAACTTAATATGGATGATCATTCTCATGCCTGAAAACATGGATTGTTCCATTTCACAAGCTGGTGTAGCAACTGAAATGGACCAATCCATTTTTCAATGGGTGATTACATTGCTACCATTACACAAATTAAAGACACATCACATATAAATTTTATTTATAACTTTTTATACTAATTTGACAGCACAAGTTTGCTGTTACATTATTTATATTTCCAGTAATTAACCCACCAACTAAATAAGAGACAGTTAACACGCAAATCACGCTAGGAGCCATTCTCGTCCCTGCCCATGCTCGACATGCATACTACGTATGGCAAAGGCACGGAAGGTCATAACCTATTATGAAGTATATTAGCATAGTTGTGGATGATAACAATTATCAAACAGGGTTGGTCTTTATTGAGTGGTATCTACTCCATGCTATTGACGGTTTTCATAATGAATCCATGAAGCCGTATTCGCAGGATTTTCACATGACATTTAGTTTTTAAAAGATAATTATTTTGTTTTATCCATTGTTTGAGACAAGAAAGAAACAATTGTATTTGTAAGCTTCATATATATATATATTTATATATTACTGGCCAGATATTTTTTGTGGCCATGCAATAATTTATTTTGGCAAATGGAATGTTTAAAAAAATGTATGTAAAGAATTATCAATTAGTGCATTTGATATATTAGTAATTTGTGAATTAAGAAATTTTGGAAATTGCTGTACTTCGCACAAATATTTGTCCTGTATGTTTATGGCCAGAAAAGATATCTTACACTTCCCACAATGCATTTCTCCCATTCCAATTTTCTGTACTGATTTGCTATCTAGTGCAATATGATAGTGATGAAGTGTAATTCAATGAAGAGATCCCATCCATATCTGGCAAATATATATGTTCATTTCTTGACAGTATCGACCCATGTTTAGCCAGTCTATTCTCAAAATGAAAACAAAGGGAACCTGTACAAAGGGAACCTGTACAAAGTATTGGGAGTGTCATTTGATGAAATGAGGTGATAAATCATGTTGCAAAGGATTCTGGGAAGGGTAAGATATCTTCTCTAGTTCATAGCCGTATCATACCAAGCAGTCATTACCAGCTTATAATTTGGTTAACCTCAAGTTCGGAAGTGACGTCAATGCTTTTTTGCGTTTGCGCTGCAAGCGTGCCGACAAACTGCCCCTGTACTCGTGCCTGTACACTCTGCATGTTTAACTTTAAGCGCGCAATTCGATACTGCGGCGAGCGAAATGTGCACATACGTCACTACCGAACTTGAGGTGAACCAAATTATAGCATTTTTTATATTACTGTGTCTACGTGTGGTCGCTCCATAGGGACTAACCGGTATGGGTATTTTATCCAGACATCGCTAACCATATATAACGCAAAAAAATATTTTTAGGGGGTGATGCCCTGTAGCCTATCCCTGGACAAGCTCGGATAAATGTTGATGCTGCGCGCAAGGTCTCTGCCGTCTGGCCAAGGGCCAGTTGGTTTCGCAGGATATGGATTCTATCCCTCTAATATATCTCTGTTCATGTAGCCTACACCAAATTAGCCTACTTTCAAGACTTCATTGAGGGATTATACAGCTTTATTTCATAAGCTGTATAATCCCTGGCTTGATACTAGGCTAACTCTGCTAGGCTTACATGAAGGTAATACCAGCATGTGACCATCAGCAATTTTTGTCTCAATAGCTGGTACTGCTTGTAATGATGCGGCCATTGGCCAGTATTCCAAAGTTAACCATCCATCTTTTGTTCATAGGGAATAGTAAATTATAAGGTTGCATGAGTACACAGTCGCAGTCATGACTTCTGATTCATGACCTTGTGACGGGTGATCATCTTCTGGGGTTTAACTTCCATATAAATATTGTTGACTAATCTACTGTTATTTTATTTTGTGTATATGGGTGTTTCTATAATACAGTGCTTACAGGTACACCATTTGTTCTTTTTTACCTTGACCAGTTTATTCACGAATATTGGACACTAAAATACCTTGCTTGACCTATAAAATATCTTTACATTTAAAAAGTCATCATTAAGTTATTGTAGTGGCGATTATTTGGTGCCGACAAGTTCCGACAACTAAAAAATCAAGTTGTGTCTACCTGTACCACTTTTCCTCAAGTGCAATCTGAGACGTCAACATGTCAAGATAGTTTATTCACAAGCGCAACCAATTTACGTTTTCAAACGTATCCATGTGTATACCAGTGCTTTGAGCAAACCCTTCCATTTTGAAGCGGTCACTGGGCACTTGACTGCACTAGAGAATGTAGGCAGTACAGGTAAGCACCACCAAAAGGAATATGTGAGAATAGTTGTGTCAAATTATTGCTGGTGTATATTGTGTGATTCTGCAGCTGTGTCAGTTATTGCTGGCATTGTGTGCTGGCAGTGCTGCAGCCATGCGATTGATAAAAAATGCAATATTTTTATATTGTACAACATTGTGGTCTTTGTTGATGTGGATTTTTATATTTCTTTCAAAAGCTGTCCAAATGTTGTATGATTGTATTATTGATAATTGCCATTGTATTGGACTGGCTTACAGTGTACTGACTGTACTCTACATGTCGACTGCTCAGTGCCAGAAGTGAGTGCAATAGCTGCTCTGTGAACATTTGGGAATTTCACACAGTATATTGTACTCATCTACACATGGCAGCTATTGCACTTACTCACTTCTGGCACTGAGTAGTCGATGTATGCTTTTTAGGGCTTTCGATAACACAATAGACCATTTGAGTAAATCCTAAAATCCTTCCCGAAGTGCATCATCACATCATTAATGCATATGTTTGTACATTGGTGAGCAGCATCAGAAATTTGTCATGAATCCATTCTCGCAAAGATTCTCGACTCGTCAACAAAATTGCAAGAAACTAAATGGATTCACGTAAATATTTCAATTGATCATACAATGTTATATGGCGATAATCCACGGATTCTTGCAAAATTCCACTGCAAGAATCCAAAAGGATTGTCGCACTTGGTTGCGAATTTCTGACCCTGGTGAGGTGTGCATTGAAGATGACATAGTTTCAGTCTTCATTGAAAAGGACTTCAGGAGTTACCAAAAGGGTCAATTGCCTGTTCTAATGATGGTGCACCATAGACTGAATCCTGTGTTGTCTATGAACTGTACATGTTTATTGTGTGATACTTGCTAGTGACGACTGAAAAACAAAGTAAACATTCCAAAGAGTGCCGGACTTAAGAAAATATCAGTGCATGACTTCCGATGCACCCATGTAATGTCCTAGCAGTGCCAATGTAACTGAATCCCGCATTGAATGTTGTAGAAATACATCATGCAAAAACAAACATGGTCAAGGTTAAATTTGACACAATTACACACTATCAGTTACCAAGATTCAGGGGGAATCTTGGTAAGTTGGCCGACATAGGTCGTCAGTCTAGGTGCACAGTCACTGACTTATGCCGTGATAATGATATTATGTATTTAATTTAATTATTTGAGTGTTAGAATATTCTTAGCCCAGGCAATGATATTCAATCTTCTGCTCCCATAAACTATCAGACATTCTTTTTCCCACTATTTTTTTTTGAGGGATATGTTCTCAAATTTATTTTGAGGTAGAATGTAGATTTACATTAAATCACAAAAAAGCTTTTCCAAAGTGAAGTTGGAAAAGTTGGTGGCAGTGTGGTGCCCATTTATATACTTAATGTGCAGAAAGTACCACCCAGGACCCATTTGCCACCCAAACTGTGGATTAATAGTGGATAAATGCAGGTAATCCACTGTTCTTCCATGAGACCCAGTGTTTTGGCTTTCATCTAAGAGAATGCACATACAGATTTATGGATGAGCAGTGTTTTGGTGCCTTTTTTATGACATTAACACTCGACAGTAATATCCATTTTTGAATAGAGTCACATGTTCAATTCGCCAAAATAAACAAAATCGATCATTCGATATATTGTCACCACAGACTTCTACCGACTATTCGCCAACAGCCAAAGTCCTGCTGTGAATTTTCGCATATGCATGAATGTCAAATGTGCATGTCTAACAAATCATGCTACTGTTGTGTGTCTTCACATAAAAACCGTCAAAATATGCGGAATGTGCATAGCAATTTCATCTGTCGCACTTCGAGGAACGATCGACCCTCATTAACAGGTGAGGTAATGCTGGGACTTAAACTGTTGGCGAATAGTCTGGAGTAGATGAAATCCGATAAGCCTTTGCAGGTAGACCTGACATGTCATCATTTGATGTCACACCGATGTGCACATTGGTATTGCGTACTTCACGGATTTTGAAATGCGCAGTAGCGATGTTCAATAAACGATGTGCGCATCGGTATGACGACATCCCAGGTCTACACGCAAAGGCTTATGGGATTTACCAAATAGTTCAATTAACATCTCCCACAATTTTCAAGATGTCTGCCTACATACCTAGTCTTTTATGCTGCTGGTTTGATTCCACTCATTCCTTGTAAACCGTCTGTCAACATATGATGCCGTCTCAGATTCACAGATTGGCTAAAGGATATGTTTGATTGGCGTAACATAAAAAAAAGGGTCGGTAGGTATGGATTTTTTTTAACTTTTAAAGCTGTAAATTGCGTTTGATAAAGGCCTTTGAACTTTTTTATTCTTTTTTTTTTAATTTTAAAAATCAGGGTCGGGCCTACTTATAGGGTCGGTTGGGTTACGCCAATCAAACAATATTTTTAGGCCTTATACATTGTACATGTAGTCAACCAAGTGTTTCTGTGACACAACTGCCATAAAATCAACTTGTGGCCAGTATTTGCAGTGCCTGAATTTTATGTGTGGATTGAAATATGGTATCATATTTTATATACTTCATTAATATATTCTTGTTCATTGATTGGTTAAAAGTGGATCACATGACCAAAAATAGTTCTACCATCAGTACTCCTATCCGTAAATAGTACCTCTAAGCCGTAAATAGTATTTTCAATGTCCCGGATGAGCCGTAAATAGTACCTCCAAGCAGTAAATAGTACTTTTGACAATGCCTTCCGCGTGCGCGCATTCGATGCGACGGAACAGTTCATGCACGAGAAACTGCCATAGCGTGATTTCGCGCTGCTGTAATTGGTTAGCCCGATTTTAGCCTATTCGATTTTTTGAAGGGTAAATATTGGTCGTGCTGTTCACTCAGGATAGAAGCTGGAGAATCAAAACGTCAAATAATTTTCTTTTAAACAATCAATGAACAAAGAACATATTAATGAAGTATATAAAACAAATATATACTGCCTTTATTCGAAGTTCTGGTTAAAACTATGGTCCCTCGTTGAGATCAATTAATACTATTTTCCTTCGGGCTGCGCCCTCAGGAAAATAGTACTATTGATCTCACCTCAGGCCCATAGTTTTAACCAGAACCTCTCATGGCAGTATATATTTGTATATTAAACAGTGTTAACTAACACAACTGCTGTAATATTAACTTGTGACCAGAATTTACAACACCTGGTTGAAATGGTATCATTTTAAAATTTGTTACTTTGATACAACCTGTACTTGCAACAGCAGAATTTGCTTTATGAGCAAGTTAAAATCATGTTTCCATTGAAATGAGAGTGTATTTATTTGATTTCCTTGGAATTTCTGGAGCTGTAATGAGATTGATTAATGCCTGAAGAAACCATAACCACTCTTATTAACACTTTAACCACCACTAATTTATTTTTGAAAAATGTAGAAGTATGTAAAGAGATAAATAAATCATTATAATATCACCTTGTAGCAATTATTGAAGTTTTCTAGTCTTAGTTGAGTGATAACCGTAGCCTCCACCCTACCCAAAATAAATTAAACCTTTAGTTGCATTTTGCACAAAAGGCAGAATACCGTACAACAAAAATGAATAAGAAGAGACTGCTATTGTATGGTATACCCTTGCTCTACTTCCCTAATCCCTAACAGTAATTGATGTTCCTTATTCATTGATGGCACCATATTCAAGTTCTAACTAGCAGCATACATGAATGAGAAATGAACCAGTGGTATCAGTGGCGTAGCGTCATAGGAGCATGTGCCCCTCCCCCCAAATTGATTTGAAAATTTAGAAAACCCCATAGGAAAATTGCTGAAAAACAGCTTGTGTCCGCCAATCAGGACCGGTCCCCCCAGTCATAGTCGGTGCCCCCAATAGGATGACTCCCATATGCCACTGCGTGGTATTATGTGTAAAGGTACATATTTTTTGGTCCCGTCTTGCTAGGTTGAAGCTATACCCATAATATGGCAGAAATGTGTAAGGGATGAATGTAATAGTTGTACAGGCTCGTCGCATGGGATTTCATTTGGGGGTGCTGATTTTGAAAAAAGTGGACTTTTTTCCAGGGGGTGATTTTGTGAAAAGTGGACAAAATTTGGACCTTTTTTGTCCAAAAAAGCATAAAAAACCAGAATTTTGTATACTTTTCCAAATTGGGGGGGGGGGGGGACGTCGCACCTCCCTTCGTCCTGGCCCGAGTCCAAATTTCTATCTGCAGAAGTCTAGGTGTGTATCCTTGGTGTTATTTATTTATTTATTTATTTATTTATTTATTTCACAATATTTCAACAGGGTAACCTGCTCAATAAAAATTGATTTTCAGCAGGGCCCTGCTTAACGTATAAAACACAGTTTTACATGTTAAAAGAAAAAAATATTTACATAAACATATAATCTAACCATAAAACCATGATTAAGAGACACGTTGACATAAAAGACATAAAAGATATGTATATACATTATTGAATATTTGATAAAATCATTAGAAACTTCATAAGAATTGCATAAGAATATAAATATTGACATAAACATATAATCGAACCATAAAAACCATAATATTAAGAGACATGCTGATGTAAAAGACATAAAAGATATATATATATACTGAAACTGTTAAGATATTTGACTTGGGCTAGTTTAAATTGAGGAATATTAAGCAGCTTGCAGAGTAAAGATGTATGATTTTTAAATAGAAGATGTCTGTGCTAGGCTAATTCCTTGCAGTTTTGCACCAATAGATGAATTGAAGTCAAAAATTGTGCTTTTTTAAGTGCTCTTGTATGTGGGCACAATGATGGCTATTAATGGGGCACCTTTTCAATAATATATGCTAATAAAAAGGTTTATAAACAACAGTGTAAAAACACTAAAATATGTAAAATGACCTGCTCACATTAGATATTCTAGAGTCCAGGCCAGGCCTTCTCAACTAATTTAAATGAAGTGCCAACTGGAAAATTACAGTGATCATGAAGTGCCAACATGTTAAGGGAGCCTGAGGACTTTGTGAGTTAAAGCGGGCTCAAAGCGAATACGGTGCAGTGGTGAAGCTTTTTCGGGGGTCCAGGGCAGCAGCGTAGCTGGGATTTTTTCCAGGGGGGGCAAGCCTGTATGGGACGGGGGCCAAACTAGTGGGCGGGGCCCAAATAGACAATTTTGCCAGGCTTATTGATAATAATCGTATGGTATTGCATATCGTATGGATTCCAATATCTCTCTTTCCTCCTCTCCCCCCTCCCCCTCTCTTTTTTCCTCTCTCTCCCTCCTTTTTCCTTGCACTAGGGGGCGGGGGCCCAAATAGGCAATTTTTGCCAGGGGGGCGATTGCCCCCTGCCCCACCTCCCCCCACCCCGGCAGCTACGCCACTTGTCCAGGGGGCAGCGCCCCCGAAAGCTCCTGGATTTTAAGGTTTTTTAAAGGCCCAGATTGGGCATTTTCACTCTTTTTTTGTTCCAGATTTATGTGAAAAAAATATTAAAATTTTGTGCGCCACTTCGACTGACTCCAATTTTGTGCCCCCCTCCGACTGACTCCATGCACCACAAGTGGCGCGGGCGCCGCCAGTTGAGAAGGCCTGGTCCAGACCATAAAAGCTCGTAAGGTTTAGTTGCAAATTGGGTCCCCAAAAGGGGCAAGCATTTTGGCAGCGGGCCCGGCAGCGGGCAGGGAGGTAAATAAGGATAATTTACTGGGTGGGCAATTTAAGTTATTTTTGCCCTCAAATTAGGAAAAATAATTTACTGGGTGGGCAGCGATTATTAATTTCATAAAGGCCTTTGGATTTTCGGAAATGTAGACCTGGTTTTGCGTGGAAGTTGGCTTTGATGTAAAGTGGACTTTACCCTCCCCTTGCCCTCAAATGAATTTTAACAATTGTGTCGGTCGGTCGGGATATCTTCTTTTTTTTAATTACTAGCAAACTCTACTGTTTGTATTAATCAAGGCTCAAAATATGAAAAATCAGACAATTTTGGTGTCAAAATGAATCAACTAACATTACAAAACAACTAAAATGTTGAACACAAGCTCTAAAATACATTTTTTTTACATCTTCAGAATGCAAAATGCAAGAACTTCCAAAAATAGGGTCGGTATTCTTTTGTACAGTAAATAGGGAAAAAAATTTTTTCTGATTTCCAAAATTAGAATTCGGTCGGTTGAGGGCAAGCAAAATCTTTTTTTTTTTTTTTGGCCTAAATGCATCTTATTAGCATATGTTGCAACATTCAAGAAAAATTGTATATCATATTATATTTCACTTTGGACATTTAAAAATCTTACACTAAATTTTCACTCACCATTACACCTAGGCAGGAAAAAAGCAGTAAAGTTAGATGGGAAGGGTAATGTTTTTATTTGATATTACAGTGAAATAATATTTTGACTTTTACTCTTTTGACTTTAACTTTTTGTCACAGACACATATCACTCACAGATTAAAGAAATATAAATTTCTGTTTGGACGAGTGGCATTTTCTAAAATGTATTGAAATTAATTGATAAGAAATTATATAAAAATGTGTTAAAAACTTGAACAAAACTGCTGTATTTCTAAAATTTATAAAAAAATGATTACCAAACCAGTAGATGGCAGAGGCCAGGTATTTACTAGTAATTTCAACATGTTCAATGTTTTTTATAAAAAAACTTAAAAGTATTTCCCAGTAATTTCTGGTATCAGAGATGCCACATTTCTTTCTCATGCCTGAATGTCAAAATGTCCACACTTTTAATTATCTTCAGCCTATTTTTGTGACTTTTTATCCAAATTTTCACAAAGTCTAGGGTTTTTGGAGTGCCCAAAGCTGCATCTTTGTGGATATATTGGTATTACCCGGTATTTTCCACCCACTGCGGTAAATGAATCTACCTTGGAATATGGCAATATATGGACAGGGTTCAATTTTTATAATTCTTAATTCTTATAACATAGGCCCCAATGTTGCACAAAATGTAGAATCACAGTCAACAGGTGTAAAAAGATGATCATGTAAAATAACATGCATAATGCTATTACCTATTTGTGCATGCTCAAAGACTTGAAATGAACAATGTACGGTATATCTGGATCTAAGTTTCAAATAATTATAATGTTCCAAGTCACACGTCTATTAAAAACACACCTTATTCAAGAATATTCAAATTTATGGGCTCATAAGCATGATAAGAATCTTTTCAGGGTTTGTGTGGAAATTGCTCAAAATTATATTAATTTTTGGCTTCTTATACCATTTTGTACTGTGTGATCATTATTCCTACTCTGAAGTTGTAAACATGGTAACAGAATAAATTGGCAAATGTTAAGAAAAGATACATCACTTTCATTATTCAACATCACTTTCAAAATGCACGTTGGTACTAGTTTTATGATAATTATTATGGTGCCCAATTTGTTGTAGGCAAAATAATTTACTGGGTGGGCACTTTTGGGCAATGGGCTGAATTTACTGGGTGGCAAAATAATTAACATGTTATTTACCTCCCTGGCAGCGGGATAAAAGGAGACTGAGGGGGGGGGACATTTTGGGCACATGCCAGGCACAAAATGATTGCACAGAAAAATGCACTTATATAGAGTGGACATGTTACTTGCCAGCTTTAAAAAGACCTTTCGAGGGGTGCAACTTTGTGCAGGGTTTTATTTTCTGGGAGAAGGAGGGGCAGCATATCGGCGCTACAGGGAGGGGCGGGGCTGACAGAAGAACTCTTTCCCCCAGACCCAGATTCCCTCAGTAAAAAAAAAATCTGGATCTAGGCCAACCCCCTACAATGGCTGCATTTAAATTTCCTCCTCTTTAGGGGTGGTGCAATAATTATGTGTACCCCGGGTGAATTCTCAAAATGGTCTGCCAAAATCGCTTGCCCCCCTTTGGCCGTGCCAAAAACCTTTGCCCCCCCCTTTCGACGTGCCAAAAACCTTTGCCCCCCTTTTGACATGCCAAAAATCTTTGCCCCCCCTTACACATGCAAGATTTTGGGGAACCCAATTTAAAACCTTAAATTGTCTTAACATATAATGCGGCGCAGCGAGCAGGAAATTTTGCATATTTGAGCGTGTTAAGTAACGCTTTCCTCACGCCTTTTAGGGCGTAATATAAAACAGTGCCCAAAATATCTGTGCCAAAATTGCTTGCCCCCCCCTTCGACCTGCCAAAAATCGCTTGACCCCCCTTTCGACCTGCCAAAAATGCTTGCCCCCCTTTTGGCCTGCCAAAAATCTTTGCCCCCCTATAATTCACCCTCCGAGTACACATAATTATTGCACCACCCCTTAGGGACATCACAGGTCGGACATAATGTAATGAAATTTATATTAGTTTCCCGTCACCCGCCCGCATCACCTTTTCAATTTGACTAAAACTTTCATTATTTTCATAGAAAAGTAAATTATCTGAGAATTGAGATGGAATTGATAAAAATTTAAACTCTCAAAATGTCTGACATCCCCTTCTGATCATATCGTATCAGCAGTTTTGTAGGCCTAGGGGTAGAGGATGTGGTAAATAATGTAAATTTAAGGATTACCGTACCTCATCATGTTTGTAGTGATTACAAATTTCTTTTCATTTTAATCAAAATTCTCAATCTGTTCCAAAATGTCTGTAGGGGCCTAATGATGATCTAAGAATTACTTTAGTCTTTCATCAACAATAGGCCTATAGCCTAGGTATTAAAATAGCTACCGGTATCTAAATGAAAGTGTTGACAATAATGAAATTTTCCAAAATAATGAATAATGAAATCATGACCTCATAATTTATTCCACTGAAAAAATGTGACGGGAAGCTAACCATTTCATTTCATTAACATCGGGACTTCAGAAATGGGCAAAAAAGATCCACGGCCACGCCCCCCAATATTTTGTTGGACATCGGTCATTTATTGCACAGCCCTACAACAACAAGACTTTAATCAAGTCTATTAGTATTGCTGGATTACAGACTTGAGTCAAGTCTTTCTCGCGCGAAAACTTTTTAGACGACTGAAACTACAAACCGGAAGTATGATTTCTATGAAGATACACACGGCGATCTGCGATCAGCTGACTCAGTGCATGAGTGAGAGTAGAGACTGGAGAGCAAATGATCGACTGACCTGTTGACAAAAAGTTTTGTTTTGGTGGAAAAAGAAGTTATCTATAAAGCAGCCTGCAGCCCTGCAGTTGCACTGCACGTCGTGGCTCTGTCTGTGTGACAACTGACAAGTACTCAGTAGTGTCCGTATGTTGGTAATGAGGTAAGCTTAAAAAACATGTATGAAGTTGAACTTCTGAAGTTCTGTTAAGTTCAATGAAGTTTTAATAACACAGTCACAGGGTCAGGGATCTAAACGTTTATTTATTTTTAAAATTTTTTATAATGTATCAAGGTATAGCCTAGGTATAGGAGCTTTACGTTGAAGATATATGTCGGCCAATACGCCACACACTTGAATGACTCAAGTCTCAAGACAGTGTGTGGCGTCGATGTAGAAAAAAGGGGGGTATTGAATAGGGGGTACTGGACTACTCGCGTATGTCAAGAGACTTACTCAAGAACTCTAGCTTCGAATTTGCACACGTTAGTTATGCATTTGATGCTAGAGTGCGTTGCTATTGTTTTTTCGGCCGGACAGCAGTTCAATTTTTTGCACCAGAGGTATTCTGTTAATGTTGAAATTTGTATGAAAGTTATGCACATGTCAACGTATTCCCCGGCTCTGGGGGACCCGGGACTGGAGGGAACTTGGCCGGGGAAGTACATTTTGCCAGCGTGATATCGCGGCACTGACCCCGTTAAAGTCCCGGCCTATGGGGCATACATTTTCTGTACATCCCCCGCTATGACTTGGCCCCTGCTAGCCGGGCTACAGTGTGACAATTCTGGCACAATCCCTGACCCCATGAGCCGGGACTTGCGATAAAACAATGTACAATCCCAGCTATTCTGTCGGTCGGACATCCGGGCATGAACCGGCTGACAATAGCACTGGAGTGAAAACAACATTCGCATTCACTGAACTCTGGAGTGTATCACAAGCTATCACACTATTGTGCCAGGTTCGACTCTCTGCAAATAAAAATATGCGATAAGTTGTTTTCACTCCAATGCATGAATGGATGTGACGTGGCCCCGACCAAGAGAATGCCCCGGCCCATCTGGCAGAGTTTAATCTACGTAAATTTCTTTGTTTGTTTGGGTTTTTTTTTGCAAAGTGCTATTTTGATTTTTAAAATGAACTGTTGTGTTTAAAATCTCGGGTGAGCCACATATACGACAGGTGTAACATTAGAAAAAACTGTTGACCATAATGAGTTGTCTCGGGCCTTGATTGATTGTTTTGGTTGTAAACGGTACTGTTAGTTCACATACAAACAATATGACAGTCTAGAATGCCATATTAATATTTTAATGTTTTTCAATATTATTTTTATCTTCTCTTTTCGTCTATCTCATTGTAATGCTTTTATTTTCTAATATCTGTTTTATATCTTTTTAGGTTTTGAATAATTCCAACTTTGTAGAGGTATAAAATGGCCTTTTCACGTGCTACATATGTAGCAAAGAGACAAACAGAAATAAATCGTAAGTATGTATTTCTGCTAAGTTATAAATAACATTAGACATTTTTAAAACTACCGGGTAGTGAATTTGTTCTGTAGTTTGCTATGTACACCACATTGATGTATACTGCTCTACATATAAGACAGGGTACTGGGTACATGTGTGCATTTGTAGTGCAACCAAACTTTTTAATCACTCTTTTAAATCTGTAAGTCGGGTCTGTATAAGTTTGAAATTGAGAACAAATGCATGAATTCAAAATACCGTTAGTCATTTCCCATTGTTTTGGTTCCAAAGTTTTTTAAAAGCATTATTCTCTAAAAGTGAATACCATGAAAATAAAATAAAATAAATCCTAATCACACTACCTCAGGCAATAACCAATTTAATTTGTAAAGTTGTCCACCACAGCTGAAGGTTTCAAAGTTTTCCTTGATATGACTACATTGGTGTTTATAAATACATTACAAGATAGGGGGTACCAATTTTTAAATCGTCCGACTGACAGATGGTTGTTGTCAACAGTTATTATTGTTAATTGTTGACACAAAAACATTTTCCACCAGGGCATTCAAGAATCTAATAAGTGTGGGGTGTGTAGGGGTGCGTGTGTGTGTGGGGGGGGGGGGGGGGTATTACAGACTAAAAAAATTCTCACATTATTTTTGTCATTAGTTAACTATGTTTTAACCATATTGCTATTGCAATACAATGTCCAAGACCACCAGCAATGCATTGAAATTTGCAGACATGCATATGATTTCTCGATAATGCTAAAAATAAACAAATTTTGGACAAATGTGGTATAAATCTGAGCAAAAGGAAAATGCATATTACAACTTTTGGAAATTATTACGAACCTTTTGTCCCGGTATTTCAAACCAAACAATAAACAGATTTTATATAGCACCATAACAAAAGTACGAACAAAGCACTTTATAACGATTTGGTTCCAGAGAATTGGCACAGAATTACATGTACCCCCCCACAGTGACATCGCCCCGATATCTTCATAGTAGAAATCGCCATGGTAGGTTGAATCCACAGCCACACATGGCTATTTTATTCGGACCTTATGAGATGCATATTAATTAGGTCATGTAACACGACTCAGTTTGGTTCAGTCAATATTGATCAGCATTTATTTACGAGGGTTCCCTTTAGGGCTTACATCCTGAATGGTGATGTGGTAAATCATGATCATCAACATAATATCATAACATCCCCCTTCTTTTACGAGTTTGTTCTTTTCCTCTTGGAAAGTTATTGTTCTCAATTTCTTTTAAATGAAATATCTCAACATCCCCTTTCTTTTAGATGTTTTTTCTTTTCATAAAAGAGTCATTTTTCTCAAATTCCTGTGATCACTTAAAATTGTCCTGAAAGATTTCTTTCTTTCAGTTTCTTAAGAAAATTAAATGTTTGGATCTCTCTTTTGAGATCAGATTAATTTGGATGGCTTATTCTTTTAATCTTGAAAAGCCCTTGTTCTTTATTTCTTGTGATCACTTCACTATTAAATAAAGCAAATGTCTATGACTGTCTTTTTTCTAATAGTCTCTTTTGTACTTAGACTATTTTCATTTTTGTGTGTTCAAAACTTTTAACTTTAACTCTGAAAAGTTTTAATATTGAAAAAGATCAACTTTTCCAAAACTTCTATAACTACTTGAACTTCAACTCAATTTTCAAAATTGTTCGAAAGATTTCTTTTTTTTTTCTTTCTTTTGGTTTAATCAAGTGCCAAAATTTGGTCAGGTTTAAACATAATCTTTCAAGTAGCTAGGACATCTGATCTTTCTTCGGATTTGGTAGAGAGTTCTGGTTCATGTCCCTGTACTGGTCTTGGTTCTGGCATTGGTCTTGGTTCTGGCATTGGTCTTGGTTCTTGCTGCTGGTTTCTCTGGTTACCATGGTTACTGGTACTTGTCTTCATCTCTGGTCTCAAGTTCTGTTTTGGTGCCGTTGACTTTCTTGGTTTCTTTGTTGCATCTGAGTTCTTGGTTTTCTTGTCTTGCATGGTTTTCTTGTTATCTTGCAAGTTCTTATTCTTGTCTTGCTGTTGTCCATTTTGGGAATTGAAAGTCTCTTGTCTGCTTGTTGCAGCAGGCATAGTTTCTTGTCTTGTGTCTTGAGGTACCTTCTCTTTGTTTATCAAAGTTTCTGGTGGTGTTTCTGGAGTCTTTCTTAGATGGACTCTGTTTCTTCTATAAATTCAGAGTCAGACTCGACTATGTAAGAACGTTAAATCTAGGCGTCGTGTGACTATGGCTTTCTGCCATGTCTTCTGTCCTTGGACAAGTGGTTTCCTTCTGACAACTTGTCCTTCTTGCAGGGGAGACAAGTCTTTGGCATTCTTGTCATAATGTTCTGCTTGTTTCTTGATACGGGTTTTCATGTTGGCAGTCTCATCAATCACTCTTGGTTTCAGCAATGCTGCTGAGGTTGGCAGAAGTGTTCTGGTTCTTCTGTTCATAAGTCTTTGTGCAGGACTTGTATCGAGTCCTTGCGTTGGCGTATTTCGATGGTCTAGGAAGGCTATGTATGGGTCTGTTCCAGCCTTCTTGCTTTTAGTTAGTATGCGTTTGGCCGTTTTGACTGCAGACTCAGCCTTGCCATTGGCTTGGCTGTTTCCTGGACTACTGCAGAGGTGTGCGAAGTCCCATGTACTCGCGAAGTGACGGAAGGTTTCAGAGGTGTATTGCGGACCGTTGTCGGATACCAGTTGGGTTGGGCTTCCGTACCTGGCGAACTGGGTCTTCAGTTTCTCTATCACTGTTGCGCTGGAGGTATCTGGTAGTGGATCGACTTCCCAGAAATTGCTGAAGTAGTCAACTGTGATTAAGTAGTCCTTGTTTTCCCATGAAAATAAGTCTGTACCCACTCTTTCCCATGCTCTGGTGGGCAAGTCATGGCTAGACAATGTCTCTTTCTGTTGGCTGGTTTCAAATGTGCGGCAGGTATCACATGATGCTATGTATTCTCTGATTTCCACTGATATACTGCGCCAAAACAGACATTCTCGCTGGCGTCTGAGACAGCCGTCTGTCCCAAGATGTGATGAGTGGATCTTTGTCAGCATTTCATTGCGTAGCTTTTGTGGTACCACCACACAGTTAGCCTTGAAGATCAGTCCGTCTTGTACGGACAGTTCATCACGGTAGTGGAAGTAGGGCGTGATTTGCTCAGGTAGTTGATTACGCTGTTCTGTCCACCCGTTGATGATTGTCTTTTTCAGCATTTGTAGTGTCTCATCTGTTGCAGTTTCTTGTCTCAGCTGTTCTAGTCTCTCGTCCCGTATTGGTAGAAAACTCACCATGTTGATTTCTTCAAACTTTAGGCCTATGTTTTCTGTGTTGGGCAAGTCGCTCTAGACAGCGTATCAGCGAGGACCATAGTCTTACCCGACTATACCGAATGTCATAATCATAACTTTGTAGTCTTAACAACATCCCTTGGAGACGTTTTGGTGCTTTCACCAGTGGCTTCTTTGCGATCATTTCAAGTGGTTTATGGTCGCTGATCACCTGTGTGAATCTACCAAAGGTATACTGATGGAAACGCTCAAATGCAAAGACTACCGCTAGCATCTCCTTTTCTATGGATGCGTGTCGCGTCTCTGCATCGATGAGTGCTCGACTACTGTATGCAATGGGTCTACCGTCTTGCAGGAGTGCGGCTCCCAAGCCTTTACCGCTAAGCGTCACATTGAATCATGAGGTCTTTGCCTGGATCGTATCACGCTAACACTGGTGCTTCAGTGACCATCTTCTTGACTTTGTCAAGTCGTCATCATGTACATGCATCCAGTGCCATGGCACTTCTGGTTTGACTAATTGTCTAAGTGGCTCAAGTGCTTCTGATAAGCTAGGAAGGAACGGCTCAGGTAGTTCACGAATCCTACCAGTCTCTGAACATCATGTACATCTGTCGGTGTTGGCATGTTAGCGACTGCCGCGACCTTAGCTGGGTCTGCTTTCAGACCTGTATCTGATAGTAGATGGCCAAGAAATGGTATTTCTTTGGCTCTAAATATGGACTTCTCCTTGTTGAGTTGGATGTGTTGCTCAGTACAGCGCTTCAACAGCTGTTCTAGGTTAGCGTCGTGATTCTTGACTGCGTCTTCGTAGTCTTCACCGTTACCGTGAGACTACTAGGTCATCTCGGCGCGCAAATAACACCGGTCAACCCTTCTAAGGCGACATGAATGCGGTGTTGAAAAATCTCGGACGATGCGCAAGTACCGAAGGGTAAACGGCGCCATCTATAGCGTCCGAAAGGGCTGTTGAACGTGGTCAAGATGCTGGACTCATAGTCCAGTTGGATCTGCCAAAAGGCTGAGCTTAAGTCCAACTTTGAGAATACTTTGGCTTGTGCTAATTCCGGTAACACATCATCGATCACTGGAAGTTGATACCGAGGCGTTTTAATGCCTTGTTAAGTGGCCTGGGATCAATACAGATTCGAAGATCACCGTTCTTCTTCTCGGCTACCACTAACTGGCTAACCCACTGAGTTGGTTCCTCAACTGGTACCAAGACTTCTGCTTCCACCAATTTATCAAGTTCATTTTTGACTTTGGGTTTAATTGCATGTGGAAGTCTGCGAGGAGGCAATATCTTTGGCTCAACGCTTGTGTCAGTTTGTAGGTGAACTTCACCGGGCAGACACCCTAGTGAACCATCAAACACTTTTGCATAGTTCTCTTCAGGTTTGAGGTCTACGCTGGTTTTGGGCTTATCAACTGCTGATATCTTAGGCCTATTGAAGTTCTCTTCATTTACTGTAATGAATCCCATGTGTTGGCTGGCTTTACTACCCAACAGCGGTGTAAGGTCCTCTTTGACGACCACAAACTCAACCGAATATTTCTTACTATTCTTGGGATTCAGTAGTTTCAGTCGGCATGTACCGAGTGCTTCACACGTGGCATTGTTCCACATTCTCAGTTTATTACCTGTAGGCCTAGGAACAATGTCTTTCTCATCCACAAATTTCTTGGGTATTGTGTTTACTTTGGCACCACTATCTACCTGAAATTTCACAACTTTGTCATGTGGTTTGATGAGCATTTCTGCAAAGATATCCTCAGTAGGCCTAACCCCATTAATTGTGTCATCCTCAGACTCATGCTTTATCACATTGATGTATTCGGTGCTTGTGTCAGAGTCTGAGTCATATTCATATGTAACGGTTCTCACTTTGGATTTAGTTTTACAGACTTTGGCATAATGGTTTTTTAACCCACAGTTATTGCAGGTGACCCCGTATGCCGGACACTTTGTTTTGTCCATTGTGTGGCTTTGCCCACAGTATTTACACTCTCTGGGATCATACTTAGGCCTCGTGTACTTTTGTCATTGACACTGTTTTCACTTTTCTTAGGCTTAATCTGTTTGCTCCTCTTTGGCTTTATGCCATGTATTTTAGCGGAGCTTTCAGTTTCAAATGCACTTAATTGTGACTCAGTTGTCTCGGCACTCTTACAAATATCTATGCATTGTTTCAGTGTGAGTGCTCTCTCTTGGAGAAGGCGTTCTGGCGTGCGCGCTTCTTAGGCCTACTACTATTCTGTCCCGTAACAATGTATCTTTTAGACAGGGGCAGAAGTTACATGTTTCCGCAAGTATCTGGAGGCCTGCAACATAATCATCAAATTTTTCTCCTTCTTTTTGGTCTCTTTTGTTGAACATATATCGCTCATACGTTTAGTTAATGTCACCAATAGCATACTGGTTAAATTTCTCAATTATAATTTCAAGCTTGAGTTTGTCAGCTTCCTGCACGAAATCAAACCCGTTGTAAATTTCCAAGGCCTTTTGCCCAATCGTGTGCAGAAAAAGTGCAGTCTGATATTCCGGCGTTTGTGCTGTCAGATTGGCTATAATTGAATAATTTTGCCACATCTGGCGCCAGGTTTTCCATTTTTCCATGGATACCAACTGACCTGGGGCCTGTATACCGGCCACTGTTTTAAGCTTTGCTCCAGCACCGGCACCGGGCTGATCGCCATGTCCTGGATCATCATGTCCACCATTTTCATTGCCATGTGCGCCGCCGTCACCGGCTCCATTCTCACCTTCGTTGAGGGGCATCACGACAACGAATCCACAATAACACCGTTTAGAAACCTTCTTTACAACTGCGAGTATAAAACGCTTTTACCCGGACTTCATAAAGTTATATTAAAACGGCGAAAAAGTGACAATCCCGAGCTGCCTACCATGTAACACGACTCAGTTTGGTTCAGTCAATATTGATCAGCATTTATTTACGAGGGTTCCCTTTAGGGCTTACATCCTGAATGGTGATGTGGTAAATCATGATCATCAACATAATATCATAACAGGTCACTTCGCTTAGTCATTAGCGAAGTGACCTGACTAAGGCAATGACAATAGACGGGGTAATTGATTTCTCGCTGTGTGAGCAAGCTTGTATACGACATTGCGGTCAATGGTTAATATACTGTCTCCACTTGAGTGAGTGCCGCTATAGCCTGCTGCGCGCTGTAGTCCATAGGCCTACAGGACCAACGCAATATAAAATTGAGAGTTTTGGTCAAATTTTGAGTTCAAAGCGCACGGCCAATTTTCAAAGCGCACGCTAAACGACTATAATATCTGTTCAACACGTATTTTCAAGTGTATGAGACCACATCTGGTTTCTTGAGAAAAATTTACGGGAGATATTCATCATTTTCTAACTCAGTATCCGAAGATTTTCGTCTGATCGTGCATAGCAATTCACGTGTATCGATCCCGTGTATTCATTTTAATGTCTCTGCTGCACCAAATAATTATTAGCCAGGCGATGTCGGTGTGCCCCCCCCCCCCCATTGGTGCACCTCTGTCATAGGTGTTAATGCCTAGGGATATTTCTTTGGGAAACCACCAGGCCTGTTTGAAAGGTCATCAGGTCTCATCATGAAATGCCATGAAACGGTCGCCTCATCATACTTCAGTTGACTTTAAACGTGTGTATTTTTGGTAAAATTATCTTGTTTTTATATTTCAGCTGTTACAGAGCTTACACTTGTGCTACTGGGGCTTTCAGGATCCAAGAAAACTGATGTGGCCAAACAAATACAATATCATCTGAAAGGATTTAGTGATGATGACACTGCAGGAGGATGTGAACCAGTACCTTTGGATGATTGTCAAACACTAACAGGCAAAGTCTTGGGACTGCATGCAACGGTTGTGAACACACGTGATGTAACAGAATATGAAGAAAGTAATAGAACACTAGGTGATAAAATAGAGGACTTTGACAGTGGTGATTGTGTAGTTGTCATGGTAATTGGAGCTGAGGATGAGGAGGATAGAGAGATGCAAATGAAGCAGCTTGGAGATTTTAGTAAAATGGTGTTTGGAAAAGAGGCTGAAAGGTGGGTAAAGGGGGCGCAGCACTAATTCAGCGTCCCATAGGATAACGTGTGAATTCGGCCTACTTCAAGCGCCATTTCTGGCGTCCCTGCAATACTTGGCAAAATAAATTTGGTATCAAATTAAAGCTCTGTTTCTCTAGATTCCAAAACTTTTGTCGGCATATATCGATGACCATTGACTTTTTAAGCTATTTTGCGGTGCAAAAAAAATAGCTAAAATATACTAAACTCACCACTCACATTTCAAAATCGGGTTTTCTCTTAATTAGCCACAGAGAATTGCTTTTGAGATCAATTGTCCAGTTTTTTTCTGCATGTTATCATTAAAGACACTTGTCGAATTCATATGAGCCAATATTGAGTGATTTAAAGTGAACAGGTCGGTAGATATGGTCGCTACAATCTCGTATTCACTATGGACTATATTAGCCAAATTTCGTTGTTACATAAAATGCGGAGTGATTTAGTGTTGCGCCCTCTTATAAGGTGTTAAAAGTTTTCAAAATCCACATTTATTACTCATTAAGTAAACTAGAAAAAATTTGAAGCTCAACACCGAAGATTTCATGTCTCTGCGACATTCCGTTCAAGAGAAATGATGTTTTAAAGATCAGTGCCGAAATGCCGAAAATCGAATATTTCGACTTTTCCGCCAAGATGCGAAAGTTTATACAAAACTCACAAACTTAGTGACAGGCGACAATTTGAGCACGTCTTTGAACCAAGTTTAATTTCTTTTCTAGATTATCAGTGTTCCCATTTTGTTTTGGAAATCATTTATTACTAAGTCTGAAGTATAAATACCCCCCGTTCCAGTGGTAACAATTACGATCTTTTTGCGTAGGCCTACTGAATATTCAGCAAAACGGCTTCATGCAGATTAACAATGTCTATTAACATTGCACTCCATTTGTGAGCATTTTTGAGTATTTTTTGGACGCATATCTAGACTTTGCAGGCGCCTACTCGGCCAATAAAGTGTTTTTTCCAATATTTTTTCATGGGGATGACTTTTTGTAATCTTTGTTTATCATCATGATTGAAATAGAACACATTTTGTGAAGCGCATCTCTTATTTTTTGCGAAGAATGTAAAAGGCAGCGTTCATAACGACGGCCGTTACAAGGGGGCGCAGCACTAATTCAGCGTCCCATAGGATAACGTGTGAATTTGGCCTACTTCAAGCGCCATTTCTGGCGTCCCTGCAATACTTGGCAAAATAAATTTGGTATCAAATTAAAGCTCTGTTTCTCTAGATTCCAAAACTTTTGTCGGCATATATCGATGACCATTGACTTTTTTCGCTATTTTGCTGTGCAAAAAAAAAATAGCTAAAAATATACTAAACTCACCACTCACATTTCAAAATCGGGTTTTCTCTTAATTCGCCACAGAGAATTGCTTTTGAGATCAATTGTCCAGTTTTTTTCTGCATGTTATCATTAAAGACACTTGTCGAATTCATATGAGCCAATATTGAGTGATTTAAAGTGAACAGGTCGGTAGATATGGTCGCTACAATCTCATATTCACTATGGACTATATTAGCCGAATTTCGTTGTTACATAAAATGCGGAGTGATTTAGTGTTGCGCCCTCTTATAAGGTGTTAAAAGTTTTCAAAATCCACATTTATTACTCAATAAGTAAACTAGAGAAAATTTGAAACTCAACACCGAAGATTTCATGTCTCTGCGACATTCCGTTCAAGAGAAATGATGTTTTAAAGATCAGTGCCGAAATGCCGAAAATCGAATATTTCGACTTTTCCTCCAATATGCTAAAGTTTATACAAAACTCACAAACTTAGTGACAGACGACAATTTGAGCACGTCTTTGAACCAAGTTTAATTTCTTTTCTAGATTATCAGTGTTCCCATTTTGTTTTGGAAATCATTTATTACTAAGTCTGAAGTATAAATACCCCCCGTCCAGTGGTAACAATTACGATCTTTTTATGTAGGCCTACTGAATATTCAGCAAAACGGCTTCATGCAGATTAACAATGTCTATTAACATTAAAATCCATTTTTGAGCCTTTTTGAGTATTTTTGGACGCATATCTAGACTTTGCAGGCGCCTACTCGGCCAATAAAGTGTTTTTTCCAATATTTTTTCATGGGGATGACTTTTTGTAATCTTTGTTTATCATCATGATTGAAATAGAACACATTTTGTGAAGCGCATCTCTTATTTTGCGCGAATAATGTAAAAGGAACGTTCATAATGACGGCCGTTACAAGGGGGGGCGCAGCACAAATTCAGCGTCCCATAGGATAACGTGTGAATTCGGCCTACTTCAAGCGCCACTTGGCAAAATAAATTTGGTATCAAATTAAAGCTCTGTTTCTCTAGATTCCAAAACTTTTGTCGGCATATATCGATGACCATTGACTTTTTTTCGCTATTTTGCGGTGCAAAACATATGGCCTAAAATTATACTAAATTCACCACTCACATTTCAAAATCGTAAGATGTCTGCATAAGCCACAGAGAATTGCTTTTGAGATCAATTGTCCAGTTTTTTTCTGCATGTTATCATTAAAGACACTTGTCGAATTCATATGAGCCAATATTGAGTGATTTAAAGTGAACAGGTCGGTAGATATGGTCGCTACAATCTCGTATTCACTATGGACTATATTAGCCGAATTTCGTTGTTACATAAAATGCGGAGTGATTTAGTGTTGCGCCCTCTAAATACTAAATAGCCGAGAGTAATTTTTAGTCTCTGTACATGTACAAACATTGAAGAAGGATATGTGATTTGGAAGTAGATTTACAGAGATTTGATGATGGGTTTATGATTTGAAAGTAGATTTGCAGTGCATTGTTTTTATAGTTTGTAACAGCCTCAGGTTAGTTCAAGAGTGGTGACCGGGGATATGGCTGTCCCACTTCTTGAGAAATTTGTCTATATATAGCTTTATTTCAATTTTGGCGTATATTTGTATTTTGGCCGCCCCACATTTTGATTTCTGCACCACATTTTTGACCTTGCTACAGCCCTGGTTTGTAAACTAACTTTTAAAACTCATAGCATCACCTCACATATCTTTTATTTGGTTTTACAAGCTGAGGTCAGGGTGACCAAACAAGTCAAGAAGTAAAAGAAAAAACAACCAACACATTTCATAAAACTTTTAAACAAAACATTACCCTCAAACAAAGCATATTAAATCATTAAAGTGTTCTCAATTTGTGTTTATTGAGGATGACACCAACAATTGTTTTCAAATGTGAAGATTGTAATGAACTAAAATACCTTGTGAAAAAGGTCCTGTATATGTGGCAAAATCTGAGATTTTTAATTTAATCAAAATACTAGTCAAACCTGTCTGTGGCTGGGGGCTGAAATGAATCATTGCGCATGTGATTACAAGGGACATTCCTACACTTTGAGCCAGTCGACTTCATGATGATCTAGGCACAGAAATGATGAAATGCCATGCACATATCTTTATTTTTTCAAAAATCTTGCGATAATGTGTTAATTAAATTTATATTTTATTTTCCTCCTCTCAAAAAAACACCAGATTTTCATTAGGAGTGTATACCAGTACGACCAGTGCAGCAAGACAGAAAACAACTGAGGCTGAAGAACAAATACCTGAAATGTCATTTGACATCAATGCAGACAAAAATAACAATGACAAACAAGTTCAGATGTTATTACACCATGCTAAAGTGTTAGTGAAAAGGAGACGAGAGGAATGTTTGGAATCAGCAAGTCACCAAACAAACCACACTGCACCTCACAATTCGGCAGTAGTCAATAGTAATGGTGATGCTCCCCTTTCACCTGTTATCTCATCCACATCGATACAGAGAACCAGCGATACAGAGAATGAATTGGAGCTGACCATTGACAGTCTCAAACCAGAGGATATAAGGAAGTTGGATATGTGTTGTGAGGTTCTTGAAGATAACACACCAGCACCACAAAGTAATGAGGACCAGCGAGAGAGGGATTTGTCCCCGCATGAGCAGGAAAGAAATCCTCGGAATATATCATTTATGACTGCTACCCCAATTGAATGTGGAGATTTCCAATGCTGAGAGAAGATAAATTGTGGGTAGGGAATTATTGGTACCTGGTATCTATAATTTGAATGATAATGAAAGTCAATTCTTAGATTATTGGTTTATACATGGATAAGGGAGGTTGTTTCTTTTATTATTCTTGTTGACAGCATGGATATTGGACTCTGTCATTCTTGACATTTGCTTAAAAAGTTACCTTTTTCAGAGTCTTGGTTGGCAGCAATGTAGCTTGCCACACCATCACGGCATCTTCATTCAGCCTAGTGACCGGAGGATTGTAAACACTACGCTGAATGAAGACGCAGTGATGGTGTCGCAAGCTACGTCGCTGCCAACCAAGACTCTGAAAAAGGTACCTTTTTAAGCAAATTATTCTTGTTGTTTGTTTTCAATGTTTTTAAATTTCTAAGGAGAATTGTTCTGAACAAGCTGCACCAAATTAGCTGTAGTTGTCACCTACCTCGAAAATATCACAATTGTATAGCTCGCCACTTGTGTGAGTAGACTATTGCTCTATTCAGGACTGGGAAAAAATGGAATCCAGGATTCAGGAAGCTCACTGGGAAATTTTGAGATTTGGGTAGATGTACATGTAGGAAGGAAGTTTTGTTTGCCCATATCAGAAATATATCTGAGAGTAAAGTTTGGTTTATTTTCCCCCAGCCCTGGCTCTATTAGAGACTATGGGCATATTAAAATATTTCATGTGCATTATGCTACATTTACCTAATATATCGAGGGGTCAGAGCCAAAAGGCCGTAAGTACAAAAATGGCATTTAATAATGCAGGTGTTTTTGTACTTAAGGCCTTCTGGCTCTCACACATTTCATGCATTAGTGTTGCTCTTAGGGCTTTATATTTTCGCTGATAACAGTTTCTGTGGCTATAGCTTCATTATGGCTATACAATCATAAGGTGCCCAGTGTTGTAAGGATTACTTTGGAACCAAAACTCATTGTGGCCAAAAATGCAATTCTAGGCCTTTTAAAGCCCTTTTGGCTGACCTCTCTATATTAGAAGAAAAAAAAGTCACATACCAATTGTATCAGAACATTCCAGTCTGTGACCATATTTTACGTCGCACAATCACAAGGGATGGTTGATTTCTTGCACATTGCTAAAGTGCACAAGTGGTACTATTTTGTGTATTGACACTTTCAGTGCCTTTCTAATAAGCAATCTGAAGTATTTGAATGTTTAGGAGCTAGCCTTTAAGGGGGTACTACACCCCTGGCCAATTTTTTGCCTATTTTTACATTTTCTCAAAAATTATAGCACATTGGTGACAAGTAAGATATGTATAGTATAGGGGCAAGAACTACAACTACTGTACTGAAAATTCAGCAACTCAAAGCAAGTAGTTATTGATTTATTGATCAAATATTGGTTTTCCCTCATTTTTGACTGTAACTCCGCAACTGTTGTCTGTGCTGAAATAAAATTTCCAGTGCAGTAGTTGTAGTCCTTGCCCCTATAATATAAATATCTTACTTGTCCCCAATGCGCTATAATTTTTGAGAAAAATGCAAAAATAGGCACAAAATTGGGCAGGGGTGTAGTACCCCCTTAATCGCTTCAGTTTTACATTTACATATATGGTGTTGTGTTGCTCTAAATTTGAATTTCAAGATTGGCATCGCTGGTGGTGGGGGATTCAGCATTTAAAAAATGGCTGATTAATGTAAGACTGGGAGGCTGAAATTTGACTTCCTACTTGTATCTTTGATGCACATTAAATTATTATTTGTATGCCTTTCATATTATGCCTTCTGTTTCAAAGCATTGAAAAATCTGAAACATAACAATTAGTCCTCAATGGTGTAAAACATTTTGATAACATTTTATAAATGTATTAACTATGCACAATAACTATGCAAAAACCAACTTCTATCAATATAACTTTTAATACACATAGATTTTGATATTTATATACTATGTACATGTATAGTTGTATACCAGAGCTTTATATTTGGGCAATATGATCTAGTCAACTGATGAATAAAAACAAATGTAAATGGTAGCTTGACTTGAATAATGGTCTCATGATTTTAGTGTTAAGGAGAATTGTAATACCTGTTAAATACACATCAATCAAGGTTACAAGAGTTGTTGAAAGCTGCATCACCAATAAAGTAGTTATATAATGTAGATACTAGCTCTTCACCAGCTTAATTTAATGCATCTTTGTTTTCAAAATCCTGAGGATTTCATTTGTATAATTTGCTGAATTCCAGGCTACCCCATTCCACCCCATGCTGGTCATTGGTTAATTGGGGAAATCAAGTATCAAAGGAAGATTTGACAACTATCATTTTATACTATTTTCAATTTACAACAAGTCCACACTTGAGTGACAAGTATAATTTATTATTTCTTCGAAATATCGACAATTGCTAGACACAAAACAATACATGCAGGGCAGTATATCTGATCACAACCCCACAGCTGACTGCCAAAATTGCAAGCTCATCAGATCAGGTGAATCCCCACGAAGAGAGACCTCGTGAAATGATGGAATATACATTGTACATAAACCACAATGGCCAGGGTTGAACAGGCAACAGGGATGGAATTATCTAAAGGATTTCAAAGGGTTTTGGTGTCCATTAATGTCCAGTTGCCAAAAACACACAAAACATTTGTAGTTCAATGTTCAGGCACAATTGTGTGTTTCTGGACAAATTATACTTGACTGGAGAAGGCCAACTGGTTACAGAACTGAAACTTTTCCTCTTTTCAGCCGATTCCCTCTTTTTTATTCCTCAAATTTACCCATTTTCTTTTATTTTCAGCCCAATTTTACGCTGTTTTGCAGCGTTTCTTGAGCATTTTCAGCTCTTTTCCTTTTTTTACAAAGACCTTGTTAGAGGTCTGTGGTTATTGTCACAAGGTTACCAATTCAATGACCTATGACAATATAATTATTAAACTGCTAATACCTCGACCATTTATTGCTCATCCCTCTCACAGTAGCCTACAATGCCTTCCAAACAAGACCATATTTAATCCGGGTTCTGGACATGCCTCAAGTGGCATCTCTGGACATGAGTTATGTAGGTTTTGTTACAAGGACACCATCTTTCAAACCATGTGAAATCCTTGAAGTAATAGCCCCCTTCCTGGCCAAACCCTGTACAAAATGTATGTCTGTGCATTGGAGTTTCCTAGTCATAGTAATAATGGGAAATCCAACAGAAAAATTGTGGGCAACATTATATATATGCCTGCAGCAAGCTCATGGAGAATGGGATTGACAGAATAGACAAAACTATGGCAACATAACTAATTACAAGGATAGCTAACATTTATGAAACAAGTACACATACATTATTGATGAGATTCATCAGGATCGTTCAAAGTCAAATTAAATAAAAGAGTTCTGGTACAGATCCAATAAAAATGAAAGTACTCACTAGATATATTTCAGTTCCTATCAGGAACCTTGTTCACTCTGCAATGACTGTAGTGTTTCTAGATGTCGGCAGTCCTTGGTGGCAGTGATGGTGTTGCCACATTGTAGGTTGCCGTTTTGAGATGATCTGGTCATAGATTCTGTCCAATTTGTATGCCCCCTCGTCCTTGGTCATAGTGTTTTTGCCCCTGCTCCTGATCCATATGGCTTCTTTTAGCCAACGCGTGGTTTTGTCTGCCTCTTGATCTATGATTGCTGCCTCGTCCCAGTTGATAACATGGTTGCTGGCTGCGGCGTGCTCAGTTATTGCCGATTTATGAATTTGGGATGTGGATGACTTTCTTTGTGATCTGGTAAAATTTTTGGAACTTATTTTTTCGGCTTCAGTTTTGTGTTCAGATACATGTAGTCTAGTTTTGAAAAGACGGCCTGTCTCTCCAATGTAGGTCTTAGGACAGCTCTTGCAAGGTATTTCATAAATTGATTCAGCTGTTTGGAGGGGGTCCCGCTTGTCTTTGGGGTGCACGAGCATATTGCGAAGAGTGCTGTGGGGCTTCATGGCTGTCGAGAAACCATGTTTTTTGAACACTCTCGACATCCTCTCAGAGAGACCCTCGACATAGGGAACGACGACAGAGCCCTTTGGTGTCTTTTGTCTCCCTATTTTTGCTGGTTTTT
Organism: Amphiura filiformis; assembly: GCF_039555335.1. NCBI lineage: Eukaryota > Metazoa > Echinodermata > Ophiuroidea > Amphilepidida > Amphiuridae > Amphiura > Amphiura filiformis. The sequence continues at coordinate 38,584,206 of NC_092644.1, read as the reverse complement.
GGTTGTTGTTTCTGCTCTTTTACCTTGTCGATGGCCCAACTCGGGTAACCACATTGCGTCAGCGCTTCATTGATCTTCTTTTCCTCCTCTTCTTTATCTGCCTCCTCAGTGACAATAGCATCTTTTCTGTCTAAAAGGGTTCTTACAACTCCCAACTTCTGGTGCAATGGGTGGTGGGACTGGAATTGCAAATATTAATTGGTGTGTGTGGGTTTTCTGTAGATAGATAATTTGGTAGTGCCGTCCGGTTTCCTGGTGATTTGAGTGTCTAAGAAAGGGATGCTGCCATCAATCTCCTCTTCATACGTGAACTTGATGCTGCCAGTAGGATCTATTTGGTTGAGGTGGTCTGTCAAGTTCTTTGTTTCACCCCGTTTGATAATTTCAAGAACATCATCTACGTAACACTTCCAAAGCTTTGGCTTACAACCAGCTGGTGCAGTGGCTATGGCTTGAACTTCCAACCATTCCATAAACAAGTCGACAGCGATTGGACTCAGGGGGCTGCCCATGTCTGCGCCTTTCTTTTGTTGATAGATGATACCTTTGGAAGTGAAATAAGTGGTAGTTAGGATGAACTTGACCAATTCCATGATGTCGTCAACTGTCAGTTTTGTTCTTTGATGAAGATTGCGATCTTGTTCAGGGGCAGGGGATCAGGAGCAGGGGCAAAAACACTATGAACAAGGACGAGGGGGCATACAAATTGGACAGAATCTATGACCAGATCATCTCAAAACGGCAACCTACAAATGTGGCAACACCATCACTGCCACCAAGGACTGCCGACATCTAGAAACACTACAGTCATTGCAGAGTGAACAAGGTTCCTGATAGGAACTGAAATATATCTAGTGAGTACTTTCATTTTTATTGGATCTGTACCAGAACTCTTTTATTTTTAAAGTACACATACAAATATAAAATGCATATTAGGCTGCAAGTTTAGAATCTGGTATGCCACTCATGTCACACACCCTCTGATTATTCCATGAACAGCGCATACTCACAGAATAAAGTGCAGCTCATGGGTGCAGAATGGCATACCTTATTGCAAAATCTAGCCTTCATAAGAACAAGGTAAATCAAATTAATATTTACAGAAATAGTCATATAAATGTATGCTATTCTCTCGGTCCAGGCCACGTCACATCCGTTCATGCATTGGAGTAAAAACAACTTATCGCATATTTTTATTTGCAGAGAGTCGAACCTGGCAAAATAGTGTGATAGCTTGTGATACACTCCATAGTTCAGTGAATGCGAATGTTGTTTTCACTCCGGTTCATGCCCGGATGTCCGACCGACCGAATATACCACTATGGCCGATAACTTTTTACACTCATGAACTTCTAGGGAGTACCTGTACCAAAACCTCAAATTTCTGTAAAGAATTCTGCTATCTGTGTAGTATATTCACATATAGCACCTCTCCATGTCACTGGAAACCAAAAAAGTGGATTCTGATTCAAGAATTCTTGTACATGTAGGTCATTGTACAATGTACATACATGTGTTAACATAAGTCATCAGTTGCTCCAGATCCAACTTTTACTATAATTAAAGATGCATGATATATGCTTTTTGAGTATATGTGTACATCCATATCAAAACGATACATTTGTCGGCTGCTACATGTGTCTCATTTCACATAATAGCTAGTAATAAATACCAGACTCATCTCCAAAGTGGAGGTCACTTCAAATTATCCCCAAGTCACATGGTTTTAAAGGAATGTTCTTTGTATTCCTAAACTTGGGACGATTTGAAGTTACCTCCACTTCGGAGATGAGTCTGATATTTATTCTTAGCTATTATGTGAAATGAGATACATGTAGCAGCCGACAAGTGCATCGTTTTGATATGGATGTACACATATTATCTGTAAAGTCTACATACTGAATACATTTCCAACACTGGCCTAAAATAAACTTTGAATCCATTGTAGAGTTTGTGGCTCAAATACATATATTCAACTGAAATTCAGGGGATGTACTACATGTAATAGTGGGATACACATTCGATTTGTACAAACATTTAATAAGGTATGTACTTGTGACAGAAAACATGTCACATACCACATGCAGTGTTTCATTCATAAGTATCAAACACAGGACTTCTACCTTTGAACCACGCTTTGCACCACTGAGGTCCCGGTTCAAGCCCGGCGCGCCCAAGGACTCATGTGCACTTGGTTTATCCCGATTCCATGCTCGCTCTCGCAGGTTTTCTCCGGGATCTCCGGTTTCCTCCTGTATCGCAAAAAATCGGGTGATTAGTTGTTTGGTTATCAAAAACTTCCTTCACCCAATGGAATTTGGGGAGCTGCACAGATAATTGGTGGATGTTACAATCTAAATGCGGATAGGTGTGCGCCGTTCGGCAGCAACCTAGTTGATGCGATCTGATTGTGATGATTCACCATTGCAGCGAAATTACAGCGCTTTGAGTCCTCTAAGATCTGGAGAAAGGCGCTTTATAAATCCAAAATTTATTATTTATAAGTAGTGAACAACATGATACTCAGTTCTGATAATATACACATTCACTGTTATGATGATGACACAGTTGTCTCTGGTTTTGTTGGCTGCAGAACCTCAACAGGTGGCATTGGTGGTAGGAATAATGATTTGAGTTTGGATGCCATGGATGCTATATCATTGTCTACTATCTCATATTGTCGTACAGTCTGAGCAAATTTGATTGCACCTACAGAAAGAAAAAAATAAATGGAATGTATCAGTTGTGAAATATAAATGTGGTAATATTCCTTGCCCTACAAAATTGGACTGAGGGCTGGCTCTGATGCCCTGATTGGCTTTAAAGTACCTGTAGAAAAATGGGAGCACTGATCATGAGCTTGTTTTTATTTTTTTGTTCTTTTGTAGTTGTTTTGTTCAGATACCAATTAAAGTAAAGGTCTGTTCTTTGAACTTTTATACGCTCTCCCTTTTGGGATTGAGCACTTTATTCAAAAGATAGTCTAACTATGAGTAAAATGTTGTTATTACGCTCCTGTTTTTGCAGTTGAGCACTTTCTGACTATCTCTGATAGACAGACTGACTCTGGGATAGACTTTGGCTGTGTTGACACCATGGAATGTATATTCTTTTAACATTCCTAAGAGATGGTAGTCCACCCAAAGCATTTCATCGTGTCGTCTAATGATTGCCTTTTAGGCATGAAACTCAGAGTAAAGACTACCTACCGGTATTCTGGAAGGTCTGTTCTTTGAATTTTTATACGCTCTCCCTTTTGGGATTGAGCACTTTATTCAAAAGATAGTCTAATAACTATGAGTAAAATGTTGTTATATACATATATAAACTGAGCTCAAAAAGAAACTTATGATTTTTCACAAGGTCATATCTTGAAATCCTGTCCATCAAATTGAACCAAAATTACACACAGATTTACTTCAAGATACAAGATACAAGATATTTTATTTTCCCATAATTCACATGAAATCACACAAGTATATATTTTAAAAAACAAAGGCAATATCAAACAAGCGAATTATGGAGGGGATGACCAGAAGGCCAGTAAGGCCAGAGGAAGTCACCCCCCTTAACAAAGAAATGTTACCATCAAAAAAAGTAAAAACAAAACAAAGCATAACAAACAAACGAGAAACACAATGCTCAAGAATTAATCATTACTTTACTCTTAACACATGTCAGTAACCAAGCAGTTATCCAACTGACACCACAGCAAAATGCACTGACATGAGACAGCTTCCTGGACCACATTCACAGCCCAGCCCTGTTTCATGAAAAAAGTGTATGGAAAGCAGCACCGTTGTATCATCTGTGCAAGGATCTTGTGTGCATTCTCACAGATTTTTTGTCCTGGGTGCCAAATGTTGGGCTGTGAAAGTGAAGGAAGTCCAGGAAGCTGTCCCATGACAGTGCATTTTGCTGTTGTGTCAGTTGGACATCTGCTTGGTTACTGACATGTGTTTTGAGTAGAGTATTAAGGTAATCATGTGTGTAATTTTGGTTCATTTTGATTGACAGTATTTTAAGATATGACCTTGTGATTCACAAGTTGTAAAAAATTAACAAGTTTCTTTTTGAGCTCAGTTTATATATCGTTTCATTCAATAAGGTTTGTTTTGTTTTTATTCTACCTTCTCCATCAGTTGTAAAGCCATATTTAGCAATAACTTCTTGTTGAATTTGGGTGACTACGGGGAAGACAATTTGCATCATCTTCAGCATATCATTCCCTGCCGCGTCCTTCACCTCATCCATACGGGTTTTGTTCTCCGGTGTTTCAAATGCATCCAACACATCTTGCAATGCACCTGGATGTGGAAATAACAAGGATTTAACATAAAAACACCAGAAAAATGGCAGGTTTATTGTAAGTGGTTTTAAAACCGAGAATTTAAACAAAATATTTTTTATGGAGTCGGATTTTTTTCTAGCGTATTGCATTTATTTCCTCTGCAACTTCTGTGCAGGCATGTTGCCATATGGCCTGAGACAAATAAGAGATATAGGAAGCAATGCACTTTTACCATTGCCCACTGTGAACCATGTCTTACATGGCATCATTATACAAATACCTCAATCAATTCACACTTTTTATCTGTGCAATCACTAAAACAACATGTTCAATACATGCACAAACATTCAACTCATAGGTTGCATTAATTTGGTAGGAATTGATACACAAAATGGGTCAAAATTCATTAAATTACTGCATGTCAAAATGTAATGTAAACTTCTTTTCAGATTTTGACATAATTTCTTTAGCAAAAACGTACAGGTCTACTTTGTAAAAAATGTCTTATTATACATTAATCCAAAAAAATTATATTATCATTTACGTCAATTTTGATCCATGTGCGGAAGAAAGTTCTTTTGGCTAAATTCAGCTGTAAATTCAACCTGTGCAAAACTTGATATACGGTGGCAATGTAGTAGCCCCTGTTTACGGTACCGTACTGTACTTAAAACAGGTGTATTTCATGGACAATCCCAGCGACTACCATATACATGCACAGAAGCAGTATAGGCCTATACGTCCCACCCTGGGTTGCAGAGGTCCAATAGACGTAGACCTACAATGTAGTGCCTTCAAACAGACGTGGCTAAGGTCCACCTTATTTCAACCCCTGCAAATAATCTTCCTCCCCCCTTTCGAAATACAAAAAAACCTTTGCCTCCCGCTTTTGATGTGCCAAATATCTTTTCCCCGCCAAATATCCCCCCGCGCCCACTTACACGTACATGCTCGATTTTGGGCAATCCAAATTCAAAACCTTAAATTGTCTTTTCCTATATAATGTTAGCACAGCGAGCAGGAAATTTTGCATATTTGTTCCTAATGTTTTCCTATGTACAGCAAGAGCCAAATAAATTTTTGCTCCTCGGGTCCCAAAACATCTGTGCCAAAAATCACTTGCCCATTTGCCCATAGCTGTCACCTCTGTTTGCGCCTGTCAAAAACTGCTTTTTGACCTGCCAAAAAATCTTTGCACCCCCCTATAATTCACCACCCTGTGGTACACATAATTATATTGCACCACCCTCAGTGGCGTACCGTGGCCGCTCCTACCCCGGGGGGCTGAAGAAAATTCAATTTTGCCGCCCCTTCCTCAACAGACCGAAAAGGTTGACACAATTTTTTTTTCGGTGGTTTGAAAAAGTAAAGAGCAAAAAAAAAAGATTATAACAGCTAGCTCCCTAAAAGCAACACATTTTGATGTATAGTACAATTTTTTCACAATTTTTATACCATCAAATTTTGGCATTCTTCTTCTTCCACCCCTTCGCTTTGGTCGCCTCCTGCTTTTACCCCGAGGGGCTAGCGCCCCAAAATATGGGCATGACCTTAAAGCTTGGCAATAAAATGCTCTTAACATTTAAGCTTACGGGTACATTAAATTGTTTCTTCCAGACTTAATGATGGCTGCGGTCATGGGCGGTTACGAATTTCGCACCATTCAAATATTTGATTTGATAAATGATAACAACAAAGAGACAGAAAAGAAATATATTAGGTGTGGTTGTTTTCCTACACTTTAAAAAAAAATTTTTACCCTGTAGCAAGAAGAGCCATATAAATTTTAATTTTTGATTGGGTCCCAAAACATCTGTGCCAAAAATCACTTGCATGTTTGCCCCTCCTTCCTTTACTGGTACTCCGGTAGTACCAAAAATATAGCTGTCCCCCAGGCTTTGTTTGGCTCTGTTTGGACCTGTCAAAAGATGCTAAGTTGCCCCACCCCCCACCCCACTTTTTTGACCTGCCAAAAAATCTTTGCACCCCCACCTATAATTCACCACCCTGGGGTACACATAATTATTGCACCACCCCTACTACATATACATGTAAAACTTGGCAATGCATACAAAAATGCTTAACATTTGATTCTTATTCTTAAGCTTACCTTTTGTTTCTTCCAGACTTAATGATGGCTGCGGTTGAGTATTTTGCGCCATTCAAAAATTTGATTTGATAAATAATAACGGCAAAGAGACAGAAATATATAATTAAGTGTGGTTGTTTGATGCTGATATTAGAAAATCACAATTTTATGTCCCTAAACTTGGCTTATTTTCTGTCCGAAAGTGCGAAAATTATTTTTCATATAAAAGCCCGTCGCCAATTACAAACATTATTCGCAGCCGTCACCAGAAAGGCCAGAAATGAAATGGCAACATTTGCGTGCAGTGCGTGATGCCACACCGAAATGCACGAAAAACTGTTTGTCACCCAGGGCAAGAACTTTTTGGACAGCCAAAAGGGGAAAACTTTCTGCCCATTTCAAAAAATGGAGGTTTGATTTTTAATTTGTCTTTTGGTACCGTTTGTACATGTACTGTATCTTTTTTGATTTTTAAAGACTGGTTTTCAGATAACATGATTCTTTTAATAATAGGCCTATACTCTTGTATTTTGTTTAAGTTTAAAATGTAGTAACACTTTGTTTTTAATGCTGCGTTTGTAATTCTTTGTGATTTTTAATGATTTTTTTGTGATTCTTCTTAATTGTTCTATTATTTATAAAAACAAAACAAAATAAAAGCATTGGCACCGAATCGTGTGCTCAGTGGAAAAGAGAAAAAAACTGAAAACCTTTTTGGCCAGCCGAGAGGATTTTTTGGCACACAATTTACTTATTTTCTTAGGCCAAACAAAGGCTTGTCACAAAATGCGAAAAAGGATAATATAATAAAGGATAGCAAGGATAATATTTTTTTTAATCCAAAAAAAAAAAAAAATAGTTCTGTATTTTTCTGGAATGGGGAGTAATTACTGACTTTACTGTACTTTTAACGGGACTTTTAATTATTGTGACTATAGGGCCTAATATAAACCCCGGATATAAACCCTTTTAGCTATTTATTGAATAATTAACTTATTATATACGATAAACGTTAATATGATCAACTAGTTTCGAGTTTGTTTCACTATGCGTTCGTCATGATTTAATAAATAACAGCATTATGATTTTTTATTTCTCAAAAATCAACTTGGCAAAATAATGTATTAATTGATAAGATTTTGCAGCCGACGGCGATCAGCTTCGGGTGTCGACGACAGTTGATAGTTGATATATAACTGAAAGGGCTCACGGTTGGATGAGTTTTGGGTCATGGCCGGGTATTCTATTTGATCATAACCCTATATTTTATGGTGTTATGCTTTTGTCAGCTTTTGTTTCTACTACCTTCATGGACAGGTATAATTTTAGCTAATTTTACTTACTGTGGGGTTCTTCTACTGCTGAAAAATTGTTATTCGAATGCTGAAAGATCGTACCGGCGCGGTGAGCTTGTTAAGTGAATAGCTGTGAATATTAGCGACGTTTTCAAGTAAAGTAAGTAGTATATCTAAATTTATTTTGTAACCATGTTTATTCTACCACTATTAAACAAAATGCTTAGCCTTAAATTTATTTCGTGATCCTTTTTGTGATATTTTTTAGAAGATATCCTCGAAAGCTTATTCCCAAAATTCCGATTTCGCGTTTGCATGTTATGCATTATTAATAGGCCACTCTGTTGTAATTTTGTTTTGGTGTACCAGAACTTAAATCTGACGATATTTTTGCAGAACGAATTAATCTGCAAGACATTTCTTTACATATTATACATTATGTGGTCAGAGGTCTCCAGTGGTATAAAAATCTCAACTTCTTTTAAGAAAAGTAGGGGATGAGGCTGTGGATCACGAAATGCCCGTTTAAGATAAATTGCACACTTTCAGCTAATTTTACCATGTTTCCAATGTTTTACTAATAATAGTAGAGAAACCACTTTGTGGCTTCATATAGGGTCACTTGCATCAGTTTTTGACACATGTGCCAGCCACGTTAGAATTAAAGCCATATTATAACATTTGCTGAGAAGAACGCCCTCAAAAAATTTTTTATTCATATTTTTACACGATTGTAATGTACTTTATAGTAAACAAAGATTCTCTGCAAAAATCAAGACTTTAGGTGCTGTTGGTCAAAATCCGTGATTTTGAATGAACCGCCGGAACCGTCGTCTTATTATTACGATAGAAATATTAGTCGAACGCGTACATATATGTTGTTCATATGCACACCCCTACGCGTGCGGGACGCGTAATTTCTTTCTACAACCATAATGGGCCGCAATGCGATAACACATAGTACATACATGTAATTATAGGCCTATGAGGCTAGATATAACACGAGTTTATTACCATTATTATTTCCTCTCATACTGCAGTTACTGTCCGTTTTCCTATACACAATACACAGTGCTCTTCCCATTGACGCGTGACCTCTACAAATAGCGTACGTTAGAAGTATGGGGATTTGCCTAGTTAACGTCGCTGTGTGAAAAATAACCGGCCGATATTAAAAGTACTCTTCTAAAATTCTAGAAAATATACTTAACATGTCCTAAATTTTTAGCTAATTAAGATGTTTGGAAATATGCGTACTTTGGTGTTTTAGTGTATGTTATAGGTAATAGTACATTGCCTAGTTGACGTCGCTGTGTGAAAAATAACCGGCCAATATTAAAAGTACTCTTCTAAAATTCTAGAAAATATAGTTTTGTAACATGTCCTAAATTTTTAGCTAATTTAGATGTTTGGAAATATTCGTACTTTGGTGTTTTAGGAAGGATATGTAAACGACAGATAACACCAAAAATATGAAGAAATTATTTCAAAACCGTGTTAAGTCAACAATCATTATGTTGCTCATTTGCAAGAATGCTGGTTAACAAAAAGCAGGCCATTGTCTCATTTCGTGAACAAAGGTCCACATACCATTGTTTCTTTGCGTTTCCTTTATAATCGGTTACCCAACTGAAGCTATAAATACCAGCTCATTGCGATACCGCACATATAAAACAGACACATGTGCACAACCAGATCTGATTTAATCAGTTGAGCTGTTTTCAATGAGTGTTATCTTGGTTTAATAGCTTTTAATGGGGTTTAAGTCCTGGAAAGGTCGCGATGAATTCTACTGTAGACATGACTGCATCATGTTACTTAATAAAATATGAAGAAATCGACAGAACTAAAATTCTACAACGGTTTACCTGGGGTTCGAACCCACAATCTATGCCTACACGACTGTGATTCGTTGTGCCAGAAAGTTGTTTGTTTATGATACTTATTGAGTACGGAATAAAGTGCATACACACAATTTACTATTACTAGTATATTAGTACTAATAAATACGAATATAATCCTAACCCTAACCCTAACCCTAACCCTAATCCCTAACCCTAACCCTTACCCTTACCCTAACACTAACCCTAACCCTAAACCCTAACCCTAAACCCTAACCCTAAACATAACCCTAACCCTCAACATAACCCTAACCCCTAACCCTTACCCTAACCATAAGACGAGAACCTAAGACCCTAACCCTGACAATAATGAACCTTGCCTCGGACTATGCGGTTAGTGATATATTGCGGCCCATTATGGTTGCAGAAAGAAAAATAAGAGGATCGTACTGGATTGGCACTAGTAGTAATAGTAGTATTCCAAGTTCTTTGCTTTACCTCACTTGTTCGGCTCAAAATTAAAAGGGGGCATATCATCTGACAGTAAAAGCTAACATATTGTGGAAAATAAATACTAATCTATTTTTAAAGAAATGTTATAATATGGTTTTAATAGTTAGAGTCTCCTCTATTTGTTTAACCCGGCAGGCAATTGAAGAGCTTTGTTGCAAAACCACTTGCATCCACTTGAGCAATTTTTAGAAAACATTAAAAAAATACTGATATATGGGGGTTTGCAACAAAAACAGTTTTTGGTGGGATGAGCATCATCCCGCCAAAAACTGCTTTTTGTTGAAAACCCCTTTTATAAGTGAGGTTTTTGTTGATTTTTTGATGTGTTCTCAAAATTACTCAAGTTGATGTAAGGGGTTTTAAAAAGTGACGCGGACTGAGATATTTTGGTTGAAAATGTGTTTTTTGTGACTTTTTTAAAATATAAAATATTAAAAGTAGCCATAACTTCAAAAGAAAATTGACTGAAAATTTTTGCTCTGAATAATAGAGGGCATATGAATATTTGAAATCTGTGAATATTCCATCATAGTATTGAGGCCAAATCTTTTACGCTATTTTTTTTGGCGTAAAAATTGATTTATTTGACAATGAATGTATATAAATGTATTGAGCTGGATGATTGAATTAAAAAAGTAACCAGTGACACATTTCTGTGACCCATACTCTTTTACCTATGACCTCCAGAAAACCATAGGCCATTGAAGTTTACGCCCAACATTTTATGTTAAGTTTATTATGGTGTTAAAATGAATCTACACTCTGATATTTTCATTTTACCCGGCTGGCATTTCTGAAAGGTGACGTGGGCTGAGATATTTGGGTTGATAAATGCAGTTTTTGTGATTTATTTTACCTTTTTTACCAAACATTTCAATTATTAAAACAGCTATAACCCTATTGGAAGAAGAGATATTGTTGTTTTAACAGAGGTCCGGTTTTGTTCTTTTTTCACATGCAGATTGGAATCTCCTGTAAAAGATGTCGATAGAAAGCGTTACAAGCATTATAGAGAAAGAAGAGATAGAATTCGTTCGATTTGAATTCTCAGACTTTTATGGCATATCGAGATGCAAAATCATCCCAGCGCGGCATTTCATTGATAAAGCATCAAATGGTATCCTCATCCCATTTTGTCACCTTTCTAGTTCAATCGACGGAGCTGAACTTCATTTGGATACACCATACGGTAATGGTGAAGTGGGGATCGGGGACGGAATATGGTTTCCTGAGTTCAACACATTTCGTATTCTACCCTGGTATCGCAAAACTGCATCTATCCTGCTGGAGCCAAAATACTACAAGGGTGAACCAGTATCCTGCTATCCTCGTTACATCGCAAGACAGCAACTCGAACGTCTAGAGAAATTGGGGATTTCTCTTTTAGCAGCACACGAGCACGAATTTCATGTCGTCGACAGTAAAACGCAGAAACCGTTAACATCGGATACCCGCCTTCGCTCAACCGTCAGAACCTACACGGATCCCAATCTGTTGGATCAGCTCATGACGAATTTGTATCAGGTTGGTATTGATGTCGAATGTTGTGAAACGGAAACTGGCCATGGTCAATTGGAAATCACGTACAAGCCAGCCTTTGGAATTCAAGCTGCCGACAACGCGCACGTATTCAAGACTTCGGTGAAGGAGATAGCCCAACAAAATGGTTACATAGCAAGCTTTATGTCCAAGCCATCCGCTGATCATATTGGATGTTCTGCGCACATCAATCATTCTCTTTGGGACAAAGACGGCAAGACTGGTTTACTCTTTGATGTCAATGCTCCTAACAAGCTTTCCGAAGTAGGAGGTTACTGGATGGCGGGAATTTTGAAGCACTCACCGGCGATCACCATGCTAATGGCGCCCACTGTAAACTGCTACAAACGATTCGGGAAGCAATCATATGTAAGCTCGATACCTAACTGGGGAATAGACAACCGCTGCTGCATGCTTCGACTGAAGATAAACGGTACGAAAGGTACTCACATAGAAACCAGAAGCACCGGAGGTGGAAGCAATCCTTACCTTACTCTCGCCGCCGTAGTAGCTGCTGGTATTGATGGAATAGAGAAAAGCTCCCTCTTCCGGAAGAAGAGATTGGCGACCCCTTCAGAGTGATAAACAACAATGTTCCTGCTCAAAACAGCTTACCGTGTACTTTGTCAGAAGCGATAGAAGCATTCAAAGCTGATGATGTGATTATGGAGGCATTTGGTGACGATTTCTTCAATATATTTAACAGTATAAAAGCATACGAAATGAAATACTCCTCCGAATCCGGAGGTATAGTTGATGACCTTGAAAGAGAAAGAGCTAGCTTTCAGTGGGATCAAAAGATGTTCTTTAATTATCTTTAGTATCTATAGCACACTTTGACCCAGACAGTACGACATATTTCTTATTTTTTGTCGGCTTTCGACACGATCGATCGATCAGCACTAACTATTCCAACGACTTGCTACCTGATGTTGGAAAATGGAGGAAATGTCGTCTGCAAATTGACAGGGATGCCTCCATGATACAACATGAGAAGCTATGAGAAGCTTGTGAAAATGATTGAGAAATCAAAACTCGCTTTGCAAGGACTCGCTTTGCAACTCAAATACAAAGGACACTTTTAAGACTCTAGGTGTTCTGTTAAATAAGACTGGTAAAATACTGCCCACTTTTGATATACCAGATAAGCTGTGTAACAAATTTGCAGAGTACTTTATTGACAAGGTTGCTAAAATAAGATGTATATAGCATTGATAATGACAGTTTCCCGTAAATTCTGTGCCAAATGCTGAAAAGAGTGTTACTATCATGACTATTGTGGTTGAAAGGGAACTTACTTCATTTAAAGAGCTAAATGATACTGAGGTCCGTGAAATAATCATGGGTTGTGCATGCAATAAGACTTGTCTGCTTGATTGTATGCCAACTTAGTTGGTGAAAAAACATTGACATTGTTTTACCGTATATCAAAAATATTGTAAATAAGTCTCTTGAACTTGGTTGTTTTCCCATGTTCCCAAGGAAATAACTCTTGATTGGCCAGTTTCCAATATATTTGTTTTGGAAAGATAATCGAGAAGGTAAGTGATCATGCAGTTTAATGAGCACATTGAACAGAACGATCTTGATGAAATCTTTCAGTCTGCGTACAAGCACAACCATAGTACCGAGAGTACACTGCTCATAGTAAAAGATGACATGGCACGTACCCTGGATGATAATCAAGCTGCCTTCTTGATTCTGTTAGATTTGTCTGCTGCCTTTGATGCCATTGGTCATGACATTCTGTTTCATAGGTTTTAACATCACTTTGGTATCAAAGGCACATCTCAATGATTTAGGTCATATATGACTGATCGTAAATTTAATTTCATGTAAGTGGGTCTATATCGGAAGTGTTTGGACTGTGTTATGGTGTCCCACAAGGATCAATTATTGGTCGCAGAGCATTTACTGCTTATTCCCAATATGCAGCTACCGTCATAATATATCATATATACACTGATGATGTTCAATTGTCTTTGATCCCAAAATGCCTATTACTTCTTGACTATAGAGTTTTTGTCGCAGAAAGAACTATTTGAGTATAGTATATTTTATGTATAGACATTTTGACATCCAATATGCCTAGAATGAAAAAAAAAAATTCGTTGACAGAATGATTTATATTTTTATAGGTAGGCCTACTATTATATATCAGTATTTTTTCAAAGGTGTCCATACATGACACTGTATTCATGAGGAATAACACGACTAATTTGCTTCCTTTGTATTTTTCAATGGTCCATTCAACCGTATATGAAATTTATAGCTAAGAATTAAGTTTATGACAGGTGGACCAAGGACTTTTAAATTTTGTTATGATGAAACAATATGAAACGTCTTCCACTTCAAATATTTTTGTAGTCATCAAAAGTTCAAAAATTCATAACCACAGATTTTTAAAACGAGCGTTATTGCAGAAAAATTGCCGGGGAAAATTGCACATTGTATTTTTCAAACAAAGAGCTTTGGTGTCCATTAATTCTTTGTCCTGTAAATTATAAAATTGTTAAAATGTCCGCTTGAAACAAAAGAATACTCCAAATATTGATTGATTGACATTGATCTGCATTGATTCCCAGCAAACACAAAAACGTTTTAAAAAACGTTTTAAATCAGTTACATTTTGGCTTTTGGTTTAGGTAAAAACGTTTTAATAACATTAAAATGTCGGGTTATATAAAGGTCATGATAACGTTTTAAAACGTTTTGTATGAAAACACACTGCAACAATATTTTTAAATGTTTTCAAAAAATGTTATTGTAAACTATTTTTGCAAATTTTTTTGCCAAATATGTGCCAATACTTAAATAACATTATGTTAAAATATTTGAACTCAGCAAACACAGAAATGTTCTTAAATGTTTTTTTCAAAACCTTTTAAAACATTTTAATAACCTTTATATAACCCGACATTTAAGCGTTTTCTGTAAAACATTTTTGTTTGCTGAGCAGTAAATTATCAAAAATTGTTTTTTAAGGTTATGAAAACGTTTTATGCTCTTAATATACCCTTTATATAACCCGACATTTAAACGTTTCCTGACAACCTTTTATAACCTTTTGCGAATGATGTCGAAAACGTTTTGTGTTTGCTGGGTTCATATTTCAATCCGTTCCACGGATTGAAAATGAGATATTTTCGTTAAATTTTTATGTCTCAAGAATGAAATGGCCACTTTTCAAAATTCAAAATCAAGATGCACTCCCAGTGTTTGGTCATTTTTGAGCATTAAAATGCCCCATAAATAATGATTCCGATGGTACAGTTCTTTCAGAGACACTCTGTACACGTATACCCAGCAAACACAAAACGTTTTCGACATCATTCGCAAAAGGTTATAAAAGGTTTTCAGAAAACGTTTAAATGTCGGGTTATATAACGGGTATATTAAGAGTATAAAACGTTTTCATAACCTTAAAAAACATTTTTTGATAATCAACTGAAAACGTTTAAATGTCGGGTTATATAAAGGGTATAAAACCGTTTTAATAACATTCCAAAAACATTCTTGAAAACTTGATCCAAAACATTCTAAACAGAATGTTATTTTGGGGTTGAAAAAATATTTTGCGAAAAAAATTTGCCCAAAATATTTTCAATAACGTTTGAAAAACGTTTTCATGACCTTTATATAACGCGACATTTAAATGCTATTAAAAGTTTTGAAAAAAAAACATTTTAAGAACATTTCTGTGTTTGCTGGGTTCAAATATTTTAACATAATGTTATTTAAGTATTGCCAAAATATTTGGCAAAAATGTTTGCAAAAATATTTTACAATAACATTTTTTGAAAACATTTAAAAATATTGTTGTAGTGTGTTTTCATTCAAAACGTTTTAAAACGTTATCAATACCTTTATATAACCCGACATTTTAATGTTATTAAAACGTTTTTACTTAAACCAAAAGCCAAAATATAACTTATTTAAAACGTTCTTAAACCTTTTTGTGTTTGCTGGGATAGGTATTTTGATGGGTGAATTTTTGGGTCATAGTCGATACAAGTATTGTATTTGGTCAAGGCTTTGTGTTTAATTTCAATATGTTTTTGACATATAATAATATACTGTAGAGTTTTACAAACAAGGCTACTAACAATTTGGTCAAGGTAGATATAAAGCTGAAAAACAGAAACTGAACGAACTTGTTACGTGAATATTATGTGGACGTTTTCAAGCAAGTAGAAATTCTAAATAATAAATAATATTATTGGTAACCTTGTAGGGCTCGTCACCCACCTTTGCGCAGTATTTTTGTGGGGCCTATCAGACACACTAAATTGCATTCTAAATACGACGAAAGTCCATCTGATATCAAATAATGTCAATTGTTTTAAATTCACGATATAATACAAAGTTTATGGCAAATTCTCAAAATGTTTTTTTGACATTATTTTGTGATGTGCCCTGAGTAATTTAATTTCATTATTTATCTTGTTTACAAGCTGAAAGTATTTCATGAGATGGGAAACCCCCTTGCACTTACAAGAGTTGGTGTGTAAAGTCATTTTGGGATTCCCCCAAATGGCAGATCTATGTTTGGAACTTGGAAATCCCCAGTTCAGTTATATTGCACCATATAGGAAACCCCCCAGGAAGTGATGTAATGTGAAAGGTTAATGTGTATAATTGTTTGTTTGTTTGTTTGTTTTTTATTTGGCAAGCTCATTAGGATACAAAAACAAATTATAGAGACAGAAAAATCATTACAAAGTACATCAATGTGACAAATTATTTAAAGCTTAAATTAATCAGCTACAAAGCCATTTAGGATCAGGACACACGGACAAAAAATGACAAGCCGGGATAACCCATTAAGCCCGCAGAAAAGGCAAGCTTATTTCCGATGGGGTCCCAAGAAAAGATGAGAGAACAAAAGGGATACCAAAAAAAAGTGGTTAAGCCTCAGCTGTTTAACTCTGTCACAAATTTTCAAGAGATTCACAAGGTTTAGCTCATGTTGCCCAATGTGATCTCTGGGAGAAAGTTTCATGATATAACGAGCAACCTTATTTTGAGTAATTTGCAGTTCATTTTTGTGGTTCTGAGTGAGGCCACTATACCAAGATGTGCAACAGTAATCCATGTGGCACTGAATCATTGCAGAACTAAGATTTTTGCGAAATCCCAAGCTTGTATCATCTGTTGTGAATGAAGTAATGGTTTATTAATAGATGATGGGTTTTGCATGAGTACTGGTATAAAACCTGGAGGCTTGAGTTCTTACAGAACTTTACAGAATGTCATGGGAGATTGTAAAACTCCACATGTGTGTGTTGGTCTTCGTGCTTCAAAAAAGAAGTACACAAGTTAACCAGTTTACATAGCCAATAATTGAGCTATTTTAATACAGCAACGAATGAGATTTATGAGTACGCGAATTTGCTTCTCCTCATCAAAGGATTAAAGTTCTTCTGTCGACTTGCTGGAGTCTGGTATTCTAAAACAACACATCTGTCTAATACAGCGGAGCAGTGATAAAGAAACCTGTTTCCTGGAGAAAGACTGATTGGTGAAAGAAACCAATTTTGGAGAAAGCAGCGCAAGGAGATATATTTTTGGAGAAAGCAGCGCAAGAAGAAGATAAGTGATTGGAGAAAACAGCATCATGTTCGTGTGAGGATTTTATTCTTATGGATATTTGTATGCAAATGTACAATGGACTTTGCTGATTTTCGCAGGACAAGTAAATAAGGATACATACATTGTGATTGTGTGATTATTTTATATGTGCATTTGTTGTCATATATTGTACCAATCATATATTATATACTTTCAATTAAAGACTCAAAAAGGTGATTTTGGCCTTGAGTAAATTGTATAAATCTAATGATATGTACTTAAAGTGTATGTAACTGGGAGGAAACGTCGACCATCATATAAAACCTTTGACCCACGTTTCGTAAAATGAACATGAAGTTTCATAAAAGACCTAAAAAGTTTAGGTCTTTAACTTCCTGTATATCCTCAATATGAAAATGCCTCAATTGTTTCGCTCCTCTTTCCCGCACCCGTTTGTCTTTGGCTGCAGTTTGAACTTTGGTTTTATCACCTGCTAGTTTTGTGACTTTCTTGAAGAGATCATGGCTTATGTTCTTTGCATGGGCTTCTTCCATTTCTTGAACGTCATTTTCAAGAAGTTTTCTTTTCCACTGCTTCACTTGATATTTGACCCCTTTCTTCAGTTTCCGATAGCAGTTCTTGTTTGGAGCTGAGGGGTTGTTTAACATCAAGAATCTGGCTTTTCTTTTCAAGTGGCACATTTTTCTGACTTCTTCAGACAATCCCTTCACTTGGCGAGCCCTTCTAATACCAACTGATTCTTCAGTAATTTTGTTTGTGGTGTCTCTGAACTTAGCCCACCTGTCTTCTACATCAGTATCCTCCAGTTGAAGCAGGGGTTCAAAAGTACCACCAATCTTGGCTCTGAACTCTTCTGCAATCAGGGGGTTGGTAAGTCTACTGACGTCATAGCTTTTTGGAGTTGTTTTCAGGCGTTTGGTTCTTACTGGTGCTGACACCACTTTAGCGATCACTGCACTAGATTGTGATCTGAGCCCACATCAGCTGAGCAGTATGATCGGCGATTCTGGATGGTACTTAGGTTCTCCTGTTGAGTTATGACGACGAAGCCAATCATATTTTTGTATTTCCCACAAGGTGAAGTCCATGTTACCTTTCTACAGGCTTTATGCTGGAAGTGGGTGTTACAGACTGTCAACTTGTGGAGCATGCAGAATTCCAACAGTTTCTCCACTCTGCTGTTG
Source organism: Amphiura filiformis (assembly GCF_039555335.1). Taxonomy (NCBI): domain Eukaryota; kingdom Metazoa; phylum Echinodermata; class Ophiuroidea; order Amphilepidida; family Amphiuridae; genus Amphiura; species Amphiura filiformis. The sequence continues at coordinate 38,565,862 of NC_092644.1, read as the reverse complement.
ATCTTACCAATACCATACTTGCCCATTGCGGGGGTCCAAGCTTTACTATCAGAGCCTATGTTGGCGTTGAAATCCCCCATCAGGATAAGTTTCTCCTTCTTATTGACTTTCTGAAGGTGGTGTTGTAGCCCATCATAAAATTCATCACTCTCTGCACCACTGTAGTGGTGGGGGCGTAAACATTAATGATGTTGAGTATTCCTTCCTTCATTTTGAACTTTGCTGTTAGGATTCTAGAAGAGACAGATTCATAGCTGACAAGGCATTCAAGAAATGGCTGTGATATTAGAAGCCCAACACCCACTTTTCCAATGCCATCTTTCCTACATGCTAGAAGGATGGTGTATTCATCTTTGTTGATGAGTGTCTCGGATTCTGTTAGGTGTGTTTCGCAGATGCCAAGGGTGTCAAGACCAAATCTTCTAATTGGCTCCTTTTTTTGTAGGTTCCTCTACAGCAGTCTTTGTTAGAGTTGGCTGTTTTGTCACTATTGGCTTATTTGTCACAGTGCGGCTCCTTGTATTTAAAGCGAAATATTGGAATGTCATCTTTCCCTGGGTAAGATCCAGACCATGAGTAGGTTTCTTTTACCTTGAAGGTATGGATAGTCTTGCAAATATGGGCTAACTTTCCCTATATAGGACATCCAATATGCTATGAATTAGTAGGACTACAATGGTATCTACTGATCAGTTTATACACTTATTTCCACATCTGTTATTTTTATAAGGCCTGCTCAGCTGTGGCTTTTTGTCACATTTTGGCATTTTGTCGACATCCGGCTACTTACGGTGATCCTGGTTGTCTTCCTTGTTTCTTCCTCTGGCTGTACCTATGGCGGAGATGGCAACCAACAATCCGGCGGATTCTTAGCACCCCTGCCACTCTGTTGCCGACGAGCAGCCACTGCACCGGGACTCGGGGCCTTAACGGGGGTCGATTTTCATGATAGGAGTTTACTCGTTAGAGTGTTGACCTGCTTTACATACTGGACACACGGCCAATGACTTCCAATTACATTACTTACATAGGGGCGGGCCACCAGCCACTTGCCTTAAATATATACGTAAGATGTCCATATGGATTTATTCGTTATAGAAGTTTAGAAGTTATGTAATAATCGGATTAACTACCATAGCAAAACATGTAGGGGAGCAGCGCGGTCCACTGGTTAAGGTATTTGCCTTTGGTGCGAGAGGTCCCGGGTTCGATTCCCCGCAGGACCTAAAAAAAAAATCTCTCTGCTCTCCCCGTGGTTCATCTGGTAATGGCGGGGCAGATGATCCATGATAAAAAAGACCTTGTTACAGGCGGTTCCGATCAGGGTAACGCCCGATTGTCAACTACACTTGCCTGTCCTATAAAATTACCCCGACCAGCTATCTACGGCGACCCACTTCGTTCACCAGGTCACTTGTATCTGGCCGAAGTTTCGTCAGCGTTATCTCCTAGATTTCAGCTGTTAATGCCTAGATATGCCCGACATAAAAAAACCCAATTCTTGTATATACCGCGCTGTATTGGTACGTAAATTCATTCATTCATTCATTTATTCATTCATTCATTCATTCATTCATTCATTCATTCATTCATTCATTCATTCATTCATTCATTCATTCATTCATAATTTTATTTCCTCTGCATTGAACCATATCATGTTGATCACTCGCACCTGTAAGATTAGTATCTTTGAAAAGACCGGCGTTGTATTCAATCTATGATTGCATACATACACAGGTGATGAGCACAACCTGCTTGTAGTGCAGCGCGATATATTCAAAATTGTTTGCACCTATTGCTACGGTAGTTAATCCAATTTATGCGCTACGTCACTTCGCCAGCGTATAGTACAGAAAAACTGCATGGCTATAGTCTATAGTGTGATCTGAACATAGTTGTCTGATGATCTTCTGTAGTATGATCAGTACGAAAAGTCCATAGCGATTTTTTATTTCATTACGTTTCACTACCTGAAGAGAATTGATTAAAAATTGAATTCCCTCCTGAGGTTAATGTCTGTCAATGAATTGACCATTATAGCTAGAGGCAATATATGATACACATGGGTCAATGAGTTATATAAAAATGACCTTGTGTGATATTTAGTTCCCAGGGAGTGAGTTTTGCCTGAGGTAATTTGTGATTAAATGTTGATCCCTCACTATAGAGTTATTACCGTCGATTTGTTTGAAAAAGGAGGTGAGAAATGATCAATTCTCTTCAGGCAGTGCAACCTAATGTATTTAAAAAAATTAAAAGAACCATTTTTCAGCTGAAGTTGTGAAAGACTACAATATCATGTCATAGAGAAGAATATATTCGTTTAGTCTATATTCCTATTATCCTATTAACCTCAATTTAAGTCAGTGTGTCAGGCTATTGGCCCATCAAATCCCACAGTTTCTGAATCGGACAAAAAGGCCTGTAATGGAATGATACTGAATTTTGGGTCATGGCCAGTGAGCTTCAATGGCGGTATTGTATTTGATCATAGCCCTATATTTTACGATGTTATGCTTTTGTAACCAATCAATGCACTGGCACTGTTCTCCCTTGGTACTGAAAACTTGTTATTAGGCTGAAAGACCGCTGAGCTTATTACGTGAATATTATAGTGACAATTTCAAGTAAGTAGAAAATCTAAATTATCTGTAACCATACAAATCTTCCTATTTAACAAACTGGTTGCTTCAACAAACTTTTCCTTAACAAATTTGTTTTACTGAATCTTTAATATTTTGCCATTTCAGCTAATTTTACCGGTAAAGTAAAATGGGAGTGATAACTTAAAAACTTTGGATACCCTACCCTTTTGGAGTGTCTAAATGTTTAGGCCATCGGTAAATTTGCAACTTTATCAGTGTACGTGTGCCCCTGTCTCGAAAACCTCAACCAAAGTGCGCAACTGGATACAACTCTGGGAAACAAAATGTATATGTCTTGCCCTATTGTACATGTTGTATTAATATTATATACATGAACTTGACCATTATACCCGTATTGCGCAGTTAGGGCTATGCACCGAATTTCCTCTCGTCTCAAGAAAAAGCCTAGTTTGACCTAGCTACGACATACCACGCGCATTCTTGAACCAAAAGCTCAAAAACAGGGTGGTCAGACTTTTTTGGCCACACAGGGGTAAAACAACGCTCTGATCAAGCATTGCTCATATCCCTGGTATAAAGTCATCTGCGATCAGGAACGCACATTTAAAACATGAAATTTGCCGACGAGAACATGAACCTGCCGACAAAGATAACTATTTGTCGACAAATGATCTATGAGCAGTATACTTCGACTATATTAATAAAAATGTATTTATAAATACGCACGTGGCCACCTCCGTGCTGCCATAACAGCTTGTCAGTAAGTCTCGAAGTTGCATTCTACATAGCGAGTGGCCTTCCTGTACATTTGATTGCAAAGGCGGCAAACAACCCGAGACTACTATGCAGCAAAATGTCTAATTTGTTCAACTTTTGTGATTTTAATAATTGTAAACGTTTCCGTCGATAAATATTTTTCCGTCTGCAAATACTTTCAAATGTTGTTTTTGATTACATATTACAAATTCGGAATTCCCCAATGTGTAATAATTTTGCTATTAAAAAACTCTATGCTAAAGAATTCCTATCCTTTTCAATGGCATGAGGATTTGGCCACGCTTGCCGGTCTTGCCCATGGGTTACGTGCGTATTTACAAATACGTATTTATAATTACAGTCGAATGTAGTTGATGAGTGGTGCCCCGGCTCACCCCCCCGTGAATTACAAAATACTTGCGAGGACCTGAAAAAAAATGACGAAATTCAAACGTGTGTGTGTCCTCGGTGTGTCGGTGGGTTGTTATGTCGAGTGCTCAAGAGGACGGATCAATTCGATTCCGGTTAACACTACGAGGACATTAAGCTATAGAGGGGGTAGTAGGGTATAATACCTCATTTTTCACCGTTTAACAAGGTTTGCGTAGCGAGGACGCGTGTTTAGGTCTTCGGTAAAAAAATGTTCTCGGTGTGTCGGTGTGTTGTTATTTCAGAGTCCTCGGAAGTATTTGTAATGCAAACGCATACTCTCACACTCACACCCGTTTAGCTTTGGACCTGTATTTAGATATGTGCCTATAGGCTAAATGTAACCCGGCAGCACAAATGAGCCGTAAATTCCGATTGTATTATGAGTTACGGTGTAAAATGTGTACGAAGGTCGTATTCATCGGTAACTTAAGCTGGCCCGACATCTGTCTCATTTTGATAGTCAAAAGCTAATCAATAATCCTATTGTTGAAATGGATAATAAGCTTCTACCTTAGATGGCTATAGAACTTTTAATAGCTGTGGTCTTTGTTTGCTGTTCAAGTGGTGGGTTACCAGGCATTGTATTTTGTACAGGTATGCATAACCAACAATTAACAATGAGAGAACTTTCTTAAACCTCGTTGACTTGGGGATGATTTGAAATGACCGCCAATTATGACTGTTTGATATTTATTGCCAGCAATGTGGAAAAAGAGACACATCTAAAAACGTAAAAAGCTATAATTTTGTTGAAGGAGCAAAGTTTAACAAACCATAACCCCGCTTCTGGATATCGTTTGAAGTCAAATGATATACCATTTTAAGTTTATGATGTTTATTTTTAAACACGAAATAAAACAAAATTGACCGGGGAGGAATTTACGGCTCATTCGCCGTGAACGGTCACAAAATATTTATTAAAAGAAAGCAGGCACATAACGTGCGGATACTGTCGAGTGACCGAATTCAAAGCTTGTGATTCTTTACACCTGTAATTTGAAGAAGTGAAATTGTTGTTTTAACAGGGAACTGTTGTTTCTCTATTTCCAGATGCAGATTGAAATCTCGTGTAAAAGATGTCGATAGAAAGCGTTACAAGCATTATAGAGGAAGAAGAGATAGAATTCGTTCGATTTGAATTCTCGGACTTTTATGGCATATCGAGATGTAAAATCATCCCAGCGCGGCATTTCATTGATAAAGCATCAAATGGTATCCTAATTCCATTTTGTCATCTTTCCAGTTCGATCGACGGAGCTGAACTTCATTTGGATACACCATACGGTAATGGTGATGTGGGAATTGGGGACGGTGTATGGTTTCCTGAGTTTAACACGTTTCGTATTCTACCATGGTATCGCAAAACTGCATCTATCCTGCTGGAGCCAAAATACTACAAGGGTGAACCAGTATCCTGCTATCCTCGTTACATCGCAAGACAGCAACTCGAACGTCTCGATAAAATGGGGATTGCTCTTTTAGCAGCGCATGAGCACGAATTTCATGTTGTCGACCGTAAAACGCAGAAACCGTTAACATCGGATACGCTCCTTCGCTCAACCGTCGGAACCTACACGGATCCTAATCTGTTGAATCAGCTCATGACGAATTTGTATAAGGTTGGTATTGATGTAGAAAACTGTGAAACGGAAAGTGGCCATGGACAATTGGAAATCGCTTACAAGCCAGTCTTTGGAATTCAAGCTGCCGACAACGCGCACGTGTTTAAGACTTCGGTGAAGGAGATAGCCCAACAAAATGGTTACATAGCGAGCTTTATGTCCAAGCCATCCGCTGATCATATTGGATGTTCTGCGCACATCAATCATTCTCTTTGGGACAAAGACGGCAAGACTAATTTACTCTATGATGTCAATGCTCTAACAAGCTTTCCAAAGTAGGGGTTACTGGATGGCGGGAATTTTGAAGCACTCACCAGCGATCACCATGCTAATGGCGCCCACTGTAAACTGCTACAAACGATACGGGAAGCAATCATATGTAAGCTCGATACCTAACTGGGGAATAGACAACCGCTGCTGCATGCTTCGACTGAAGATAAACGGTACGAAAGGTACTTACATAGAAAACAGAAGCAGCGGAGGTGGAAGCAACCCTTACCTCACTCTCGCCGCCGTAGTAGCTGCTGGTATTGATGGAATAGAGAAAAAGCTGCCTCTTCCGGAAGAAGAGATCGCCGACTCCTTTGTCAGGATGTCAAACAACAACGACCTTGCTCAAAACGGCTTACCGTGTACTTTGCCGGAAGCGATAGAAGCATTCAAAGCTGATGATGTGATTATGGAGGCATTTGGTGACGATTTCTTTAATATATTTAATACTTTAAAAGCATACGAAATGAAATTCTCCTCCGAATACGCCAAGAGTGGCCTTAAAAGAGATAGCTTTCAGTGGGATCACAAGATGTTCTTTAATTATCTATAACAAACTTTGACCCAGACTTAGTAGGACACATGCTTGAAGCACAGTTCTCAATAATAAGGCACCAGTCTCTTTACAAGACTCTGTTTGCATAATTATACGGTATATAGACTAGATATAAACCTGTAAAAAATTGTAATTGTATTTATATTTTTGGATGAGCTAGAATTAAACTGTTTGCTGAAACCAATCGCGAAATCTAACGTCATCTCATGGCGCCTTGGTACACTCCCTGCATCTATCCTCAAGAAGCTTACGGTTGAGTTTTTGCCTCTGATGTCTGCCACTGTGAACATATCCTTAATATTGGACTGGCCTTGGCGTCTTCTTTTTACTGAACATCAGGAGATCTTGCTCGATCTTGGTGGGTGTGGTGCTTTTTGAACAGCAATTCCTTTGTTTCTGCTTCAATCTCGGCACTTCAAATCATTTTGTGCAATTTGGCTGGCGATAAAGAGAGTACTCGTAAATGACATGATCAAAAACCTGTTGCTCCGCTCCAAACTTATAAGATGAGCTGTCGGACATACCCCAACTCCACATGTTGGCCTTGAAATATACTACCCTGTTCGTAGTAGGCGGTTGAGTCTCACCCATATTTGATGAGGGAGGTCAAAGCCTGGATATCTTTCTGTTCGATCGCTGATATATCTAAAGGGAGTTATTGTTTTGAGCCATTCTTCAAGTCACATCTTAGTTGGCCAGTCGCCCCAGTTGACCTTGGTCTCAGGGTAGGACAGATACAATGTATATATAGTTTCTTACCGCAGGAATCAATTAGAGCCGCTGACTTAATGGTTACCTTCAAGCGCGTTTTCATATTCAAATCAAAATGTTCTCTAGTTCGCCATCGCCATTTGTACTTCGTTTACCATACCCAGATTTAGTACCTACGCCGGAACGAGACAATATAGTGACATGTTGGAAACTTTTCCATGGTACTCCAGGGTTTTATAAACTGCTTCCTTTTAACTAAAATGGGGCTGGTACTGGCACCTGTTCACATATTTTTAATAATCACTTTTGTCTGGTAGTATTACTCTTTTTCATTTTTATTTTTTATAATTTTTGCCCAGTATGCATTAGGTCGGCACAATTTTACTGGAATGCATGCTTGCGCAGCGCGCAAAAAACAAAAACAAAAAATACTGTAAAACACTTCAATTTCGCGGGTACTTTATTTCGCGAATTGGCGATGATCGACATTTTCGCGAGTATTTAATTTGGCGAATTTACAATTTTGTTATAAAGCTTACACCTATTTTAAGTATGCCAAATTTTTAACTCCACAGAATTCTGCACTAACTTTCATATTTCTATCCGTTTACATCGCTCTGAACACTGGATAAATTTCCCTTTTCTTGGCCCCGTTCTTGGCCTATAATGTACAATGAATAGTTAGTATTTCAGATTAAACCTTGATTTTTTATATATTTGTGAGTGGACGCGGCGAATCAGCCGTAAACTCGGCAAATTGTATTATGAGTTAAAGTGTAAAATGTATGTGAAGGTCGTATTCATAGGTTTATCAATTCGTTGCGACAAGTGTCTTATCAAACGCTGTTTAAATCAATCAATAATACTACTGCTGAAGAGGATAATAAGCTTCTATAGAATATTTCTATTATTTCTATAGAATAGTTCTTGTCTTTGTTTGCTTTGGCTAAATCCTGTTCAAGTGGTAGATAACAAAGCATTGTTTTTTGTATGTATAATCAACAATGAACAATGAGAGGATATTTCTTAACCTCGTTGACTTGGAGATGATTTGAAATGACCGCCAATTATGATTGTTGGATATTTATTACCAGAAATGTAGAAAAGAGTCACATGTAGAACCGATAAAAAATACAATTTTGTCGAAGGAACAGAGTTCAACAAATCATAACCCCGCTTTTGGATATCGTTCGAAGTCAAATGATATACCATTTTAAAGCTTATGGTATATATTTTCTAAACACAAAATAAAACAAAATTGACCGGGGCCGACTTTACGGCTGATTCGCCGCGTCCAGTCACATTTTGTCATTTTGACAGTCTATTTTGATGACAGTTTTGCAATATTTTACCACTTCCGTGTTGGGCCATCGGCCATATTTGATTACCTTATTCCCAATGCCCCTTGCCTATTTCCCACAATGCTATGGGTAACAATTAGCCTAAGTTCCTCTCCTCTTCCTAAAGATTGAAGACCATGCATTACAACCTCAGAATCTCATAGTGAATTCATGTGTCATAGGTTATACCTGTACTATATTAAATATGCAACGTCGCATAATTAAGGGAAGGGGTATGAACGTTTGGACAGTATTTATTGTGGGACATGAGAGCACATCAGACCTATCGAATTGCATTCTGAATACGAAGAATGTCTTTCTGATATCAAATAATTGTCATTTTATGCAAATCACGATATAATACAAATTTTATGACAAATTAATAAAATTTGATATTTTTCACATTTTTGAGATATAACAGTCGAAACGCTCAAAACGCTCATTCCAGTTCCTTAAAGCCATATTATAACATTTCTGTAAAAATAGATTAGTATTTATTTTCCATAAAATGTTAGCTTTTACTGTCAGATATGTCCCCTTTTAATTTTTTTGTGGGACATGAGAGCAAATCAGGCATATCCAACTGCATTCTGAATACGAAGAATGTCCTTCTGATATCAAATAATTTATTTTTTTAAATTCGCGATATACGGCAAATTATGGTATTTTTGACATTTAACAGTCATGGAAGGAAAATTTATAAATTTAATGATATTTACTTGAAGTGTATGTAGCTTTCGTAGTGAAGATCTAGTATAGATCCTTTTCCCAAAAACATCTAACAAATTGAAGTCTTTGGGGGGGAAATATCTGTATCTTAAATGCGAAATGACAAAATTTTCAAAAGATCCAACTTATTTGATATCAGAAGGACATTCCTAGTATTCAGAATACAATTCGATGTGCTCTTATGTCCTACAAAACATACTGTGCCAACGTTGTTACCAGAGCCCTTAAGAGTAATTTAAGTGTAATTTGAGAAAATGACAATTGACCCTTTTATTTTATTTTATTTTGTTTTACTTGTAAGGATAAGTCATGACGTGTGGCCATTGCGAAAGTTGTATTCAAGGGGAAGTTGTAATATTAATATTGCTTTTGATTATGTATATTTATATTTTAGTGGATCTTTTTTGGAACATATGTACAAATTCAGAATGTGGACAATTTCTGATACATATAACCATATACACTGGGTACCAATGTACTTAAAGTGTATGTAGCTGGGATGAAAAGCCGGCGATCAATTGAAAATTGTGACCTTCCGTATTGAAGATACGGTGTTTTTTTCTAAAAACACCAACAATTTATATAGTCTTTTGGGGGAAAAATGTTTATCTTCAATATGAAAGGTCACAATTTTCAATTGGTCACAACTCACTATTTTGAATTTTCAAAATATAAAATTGTAATAATTTGTCATAAAATTTGTATTATATCGCGAATTTTACAAAATCAAAATTAATTGATATCAAAAGGACATTCTAGGTATTCAGAATGCAATTCGATGGATCTGGTGTACTTTCAGCTCCCACAAAAACATACTGTGCAAACGTTAATGTCCGGTACCTTAAAGCTTATAAAACTAAATCAAATTAATATTATTAAATTGTAAACCTTTTAATAAAATAAAACGTTATTGGTGTATAATATAATATAATATAATATAATATAATATAATATAATATAATATAATATAATATAATATAATATAATATAAGTATTATATTATACTGGGGAAACGATTAAGCATCAGTAATGATCTCCTTCACTTGTGTACTTTCGTAATATTTTTTTGTGTGTATTATATACCTCGACTGCTTACATTAGACCCAGGTTTAACAACCATTAACAGTGGGAGCTGGTAGCCTAATGGATAAGGCGTCCGTCTAGAGATCGGAAGGTTGTGGGTGCGATTCCCATGCCGGCATATTCCCTTGCTTTTTTTTCAAGTTTTGATTTGTATTTATTTGTTGTCATGTTTAATTGTAACAGTTTGGGTTGGTAAACTGTTCATTCTTTCTTATTAAGGGGTACTACACCCCTTGATAAATTTGTGACTATTTTTGCATTTTTCTCAAAAAATAATAGCACACTGGTAACAAAAGTTTTGTATATTATAGGGGCAAAGAATCCAGTTACTACACTGGAATTTCAGTGACTCAAGACAAGCAATACGTTATTTATGATAAGAAAAGAGGTACCGCTAGAATGTACCTCATTTTTAACATAATGAACCACCTGTCTTGAATCACTGAAATTTCAGTGAGGTAATGGATTCCTTGCCCTATAATATACACAACTTTGTTACCAGTGTGTAGTTATTTTGTGAGAAAAATGTAAAATTAGTCACAAAATTTATCATGGGGCGTAAAAAAAAAATTGAATTTATAAAGCGCCTTTCTCCAGAATCACCTTAAATATATCCAGTTTCCTCTCGTAGCGAGGAATCGTTCCCCATTGTGTTTACTTGACCTATTCACGCACAATTTTTGACCAAGATGTAGGCTTTAAAAGTCAAAACCCGGAATGATCCTTGCAATAGTTTTTAAATTTTATGTCATTAAATGAAAGAGCATACTTATATTGTCCATATGCGTGTACTAGATTCATTTCGATAAGCAATGATCAATTCTCTTTAAATTGAAATTCTTGTGCAAAAAGTTACAATTTTCTCCTGTTTTGTTATATGGTTGTAAATTCAATAAACAATGACTTTGCTTAAGGGGTGGGGTATGAACGTTTGGACAGTATTTATTTTGGGACATCAGAGCACATCAGACATATCGAATTGCATTCTGAATAAGAAGAATGTCATTCTGATATCAAATAATTTTGATTTTTGAAATTCGCAATTTAATACACATTTTATGGCAAATCATTAAAATTGATATTTTTGATATTTAACAGTACTTGAAGTAAACTTTATAAATCTGATGATTTATACTTAAAGTGTATGTAGGTGGGATGAAAAGCCGACGATCAGTTGAAAATGTTGACCTTTCGTATTGAAGATATGGATTTTTTCCCAAAACACCAAAACAAAGTATGTCTTTTTGGGAAAAAATCCATATCTTCAATATGAAAGGTCAAAATTTTCAATTGACCGTCGGCTTTTCCTCCCTGCTACATACACTTTAAGAATATGTCATTAGATTTATATAATTTACTTCGAGGACTGTTATATATCAAAAATTTGAAAAATATCAAATTTTTATAATTTGTCATAAAATTTGTATTATATTGAGATTTTCAAAAAATGAAAATTATTTGATATCAGAAAGACATGCTTCGTATTCAGAATGCAATTCGATAGGTCTGAGGTGCTCTCATGTCCCACAAAAAATACTATCGAAACGCAATAAACGCTTATTTTAGATCCCTTAAAGAGCGCTTAGAAATTGATATAAATATCTCGAATGACCTAGGGGAGACCAACCTACTCAGGCATGTCTGGTATGCCACAGGACTATAATAATAATGCCTGTTTTAGTCCCTTTAATTTTCTGTATAGACATTTTGACATCCAATATGCTTATAATGAAAAAAGAAAATCGTTAACAGAATGATTTATAGGTATTATTATATATTAGTATTTTTTCAAAGGTTTCCATGGACACTGGGTTCATGAGGAAAAACACAATAATTAGCTAATAATTTGTACTTTTCAATGGTTCATTGATTCGCATATGAAATTTGCAGCTATAACGATTAAGTTTATGACAGAGCTTGACAGCAGCCCGTCTTGACAGGTAAACCTTGGACTTTTGTTATGATGAGAAAACTAAAAATATTTTTGCAGTCATCAAAAGTTTAAAAATTCATAACCACAGATTGTTGTGAATGGATTATAAACCTACGCAATCCTGCTCAAATAGCAATAACGTTACAACTTACATCGGTCCCCGGGGGGCACTCCAACTTTGGAGGTGACGCGTATGTAGGGCTGTTAAGACCTCCTTTTTCAGCATCGCTGTCACCCAAAGACCCCATATTTTTTTACGAACACATGCCCTGTCACCAAAAGACCCCCTATTTTTCCATTTGATCTGTCACCCAAAGACCCTTACAGGTTCAATTTGAACAGCAACTTTCATTTATCACTGATTTTGTTACCTATTTTGAAAAAATCAAAGAAATTTGAAGCCATTTAGAACTAGAAATTCGATTTTTCGAGGTTTCTGTAGTACTGTTTCGGCTCTCACCCAAAGATTCCATTTAAAAAAGGTCAGGTTCTCACCCAATGACCCCATATTTTTTACATTTTACTCTCACCGAATGCCAAAAATCATGCTCTCACCCAATGACCCCATATTGTTTACATTTTGCTCTCACCGAATTCCCCTTAGTGCGAAAGTGCCAGCCCTACACCTATATCCATTTCAAATTGAAGTGCCCCCCCCCCGGGCATCGGTCACGTTATTGCATCATTGTGTTTCCGAGTTCAAGTTGATTTACTAGCGAAAACCTTATCGAATTCCCTCTTTTCCTTCCAAAGTTACGGTGAATTTATGTATTTTTTCTGATCGTGATTAGTAATACTGGCGGGTGTCTGCGGGACTTTTAAACCAGTGGAAATGATTTGGAAAAGTTTTCCAAGACTGGCAATGTTGTTTCTACGATCCGCCAAGCTTGGCCATTAAGAAATATTGGCGTTATAAAATTATCGGAAGTAAATTGTTTTCCTATGTTTATGGTCACGGCCACAATGCTTTGTGGGTAAAAATGACGTCATTCTGCTTAGAAGTCGCGATAACGGTGGTTCATAACCGGCCAAGCTCAATAGATAATAAGGTTAGCAAATCGATAGTGCACCATTCATACCTGATTGCTCAGTATCGACTCATAACGATCATAGTACAAAGGGAACTGGGTTCGTGGATTCTCCTTCTATTAATATATGTCCTTGTTTCACGGCTTCGTTGGTTTTAGGAACAATAGCACAAAATGACCAGTAAGATACTATCCTGACGTTCATTATACACATGACCTTAGCCTGTTCAATTTTGCATTTACAGGGATAAAAGCTTGAAAGATTTTTTTTCAGGTTAATTATCTTCTAGTGATGTTGATTTATTAATGCAAAACACTGCCTTGTCTTACAAAATATTGAAGTCAATAATATAAAAAGTAATTTTTCTTCAAAAACACTTGTGATGCTAAAGTTGAACGACTTTGGATGAATCGGGTATCGATTGTGAATACGATTAGCAGTTCTTAAGTTCTTAGGCGTATTTATAACGGCTGTGTTACTTTTTCTGTTTTGTGAGGTCTCTATTATAGACCACTTGACATCACTGTTTATCAACAATGGCGAGGGACTCGTCTATCGATATGCTTGAACAAGCCGCTGCACGGCTTTCGTGTACTATATAAAATGTGGCGGGCGATTTAAAATGCACGTGCCCTTAGCAAACTACGATGCGTACGCACACTGCAGGGCAAAGAACAATGGAAATTGCCATGATTCGCGCGCATACTGCCGGGCAATGACGTCACATGCCAAGTGGTCTATACAGGTTGAGTCAAATAAAGTGCAATAGAGCAATAATCGATATTTATGTAAGAACCAAGTTGAACTTTCTCATTATTGAAAGTGTCTATAAATGTCACACTAAATAGTCACCTTCTGTGAAAAAATGAAATGCATCGCAACAACCGTTTAATTTTATGAGTCCTTTTGCTGTGATACCCAATTTCATTATTTGTCCACGAGGTACCATGCATTTTGAATGCACGATAAACGAACCAGCTCTGAAACTGACTTTAACTTAAATAAGGTTGATTTTTGCGTTATTTGGATTTCTTTTTTTTTCGGTTCAAACAAACTTTCTAACATTATTTTAATATATACTTCACTCCAACTTCAGTTTTTTAAATCCCAATATGTCCAACTTACTGGATATTTTGTAATTCATTCCACTTCAATTTGCACGCATTCATTTCGACATTTGAAAAACCCGCCTACAAATTTGTATGTTTTTGATAGAGAATAAACATCTATAAAGTAAAGGTAAAATGAAAATAACAACAATTAATGTTTCTTCTCCTTAAACAAGACCAAGGGCAATAACCTTTTGGGTGCTCCGTTTTATTTCAATGTCAATGAGGTTAAGAAAATGGCAGTTGTGCCAAATCTCCCATACACAGGTTGACATTCAAATTGGGTGTCATAAAAACAAAACGGTAAATGCCAATTCCTTGATTTTTTTCACACAAGGTCACTAATGGATATATCATTTATAAAATGTTTTAAAACCTATAAGGTTCAACTCGGTTCTTAAATAAAAATGGATTCTTTTCTCTATTGCACTTTTTTTGACTCACCCTGTACAAAGACACAAAGTATTGAAACGTCCAGAGATCACATAATTGTGACGTGTCATATCACTTTTGGGCAGGTTATCAATTTTGAGTGTTTTACATATCTTAAATTATGGAGATATGATAGTTTGCTCAACAACGCCATTTTCACCAATGAAATCGGACATTCATAAGCGAAGATATTGAGTTATTTAGTATGGAATATTTTTTCGCAAAATTCCAAGACTGGTCTGGAAGGGGTCTGCATAAACCGCATGGACTAAATATTAATTGGGGTGTGTCGGAAGAATGTGTAAAATAATTGTTTGATGGAAAATGTGCTTTCCATAAGTTTATATTATGATGCTGATAATGTAGCCAATTTGCGAAAAAATATTCCATACTAAATGTCAAGTCTGTATCTTTAGGAAACACGAGAGCCATTCCATGTCAACTCCTGGAATGTGCACCGCAGCACCTCTTCAATGTTTTTCTTTTTCTGTGTGGTGGTTGATATTGATGAGAAAGTAAAATTCTGAAAATGTGAGCTTCATACGCTATTTCGTTTTCCCGTGGCATCAATTTGAAATTTAGGGGGATCAGCGTAAAAAATGTGTCGCAGATATGTTTATGGTGCCAGATGTGACCCCCCCAAGTTGGTCCTGGATGGACACAGCTGCATTTTGAGGGCCCTTTATCTTTTTAAGCAAAGGGTTTACAAGTTTTCTGATGCCAGATGTGAACTCTACACAATTAAGTACCCCAGGATACATACTTTTCAAAGTTGTAGGGGGTTCCCTTTATACATTTATGGACCTCCAAACATCGTCTTTCGCGTTGCGACACATTTTTAAGCTGATCCCCTAAATTTCAAATTGATGCCACGGGAAAACGAAATAGCGTATGAAGCTCAAATTTTCAGGATTTTACTTTCTCATCAATATCTACCACCACACAGAAAAAGAAAAAAATTAAGAGGTGCTGCGGTGCACATCCCAGGAGTTGACATGGAATGACTCATTAGTGGACCAAGTCGACTATGACTTACCGAGTCATATTTGTAACCGTTCACCACAAACCAGCCGTAAAGTCGGCCCCGGTCAATTTTGTTTTATTTCGTGTTTAGAAAAAATATATTATAAACTTTAAAATGGTATATCATTTGAGTTCAAAGGATATCCAGAAGCGGGGTTATGGTTTGTTGAACTTTGCTCCTTCAACAAAATGGTACTTTATTTCGGTTCTACATGTGTCTCTTTTTCCACATTGCTGGTAATAAATATGAAATGGTACCTTATTTCGGTTCTACATGTGTCTCTTTTTCCACATTGCTGGTAATAAATATGAAACAGTCATAATTGACGGTCATTTCAAATCATCCCAGGTCAATGAGGTTCAGGAAATTCTCTCATTGTTAATTGTTGGTTATACATACCAAGACAATACAATGCTTGGACAGGATTTACCAACGCAAGCAAAGACTAGGGATATTTAAGAATTCTATAGACATAGGTAGAAGCGTATTATCCTCTTCAACAAGAGGATTATTGATTGGTTTAAAATATGTTAGACTGGCACTAGCAAAATGAGATACACGTAGCGCCAACTTGAGGTACCTATGAATACGACCTTCATGCACATTTGACACTATAACTCAGAATACAATTTGCCGACTTTACGGCTGGTTTGTGGTGAACGGTCACATTTATAGTAGTCAAAGCGAAAATCCGGTGCCAATAGCCTTTTTTCCATTCTTTGGTCCACAAACACTTTGTCGAGCATTTAGGGCATCAATTTTTTTTTT